>NC_137822.1:53004274-53161774 GCF_963921795.1 Nannobrachium achirus | reverse complement strand
CCAATAGACCGTTTGTCAGCCTTCTGATTGGTCCCTGAGACTCCCTGACTGGCCAACCAGAAAAAAACATTCACTTTTTGCTATCGGGGGTGGAGTTTGTGCAGTGGAGAATGTTGCTTCAGCCTTTCAAAAACTGTCCGCAGTGCGCGACACGGAGATCGGCCGGTACGGTGATAGCGACGGCAAGCGTCAAGCGATCTCGCTCATCATAACGAATAAGCTTCAGCAAACTAGTTCACATGTACCTTATCAATGGTCTAAGAGTCACGATTGGGTACATATAATTTAAATGGGCAGAATTACGAAAAGCCAGCCTATTATGTGAGGAGAAACATTCTCTCTGTCCTCTTCCTAGTACCCAAGATGCAATGCGCTTCTCTTTCTATCTCTGATCCAGAGGATTAAACTAATTAAAACATTTATTTTTCGGGGGAAAACTACTGTTTTGCTATGTAATTACTGTACCTTTTTCTTCCCTTTTTATTAATATCACGTAGATGTGTTTTTTGTGGTACTTTATATAGCTGTAATGAGGCTATGAAGGGAAAAAAAATCGCATCCACTACCACTATAAAAGAATCTGCAAAGAGGATTCTGTCCCACTGGGATTAAACAAATTAAAACATATATTTTCGGGTAAATCCCCTGTTTTGCAATGTAACTACTGTACCTTTGTCTTCCCTTTTTATTAATATCACCTAGGTGTTTTTCCTTTGGTACTTTATATAGCTGTAATGAGGCTTTGAAGGGAAAAAGAAATCCCATCCACCTCCACTATAAAAACAATCTGCCCAGGGTTAATGTCCCATCATAGTAACAGGGCAGAATGGGGCGGGATTTGCAAAAGGGTTTATTCCTATTACACTTATTGTGCTATTACACTATTACACTTATTGCACCATTACACTATTACACTTTTAGACCTATTATTACACTATTACACGTATTGCCCTATTACACTTATTGCGCTAACACAGTATTACACTTTTACCTATTTTACCTTTTACCTATTACACTATTAGACTATTACACTTATTACACTTATTACACTATTACACATTTACCCCTATTACACAATAACACCAGGGGGCCAGTTGTCTGGATTTAAAATGAAGCAAACATGGAACTAAAAGTTCCTATGATTGGCTGCTAGTTGCGCTGTTCTGGTACCATAGGATTCCATTCATTTCCCTTGAACTTTTACATTAATATACATTGTCATAAATACTTAATGGTTCTTGTTGCTAGTTAAAAAGCCTTGTTTCAATCATCATGGTATGCGTTTGGTGAAAATACGGTCAAATTTATATTATCATTGATGATAAAGCAGGGTATGCTGTAGGAGGGGCTTGTGATCATACAGTAGGCTTGTGATGATTCTTCTTCGGGTGCTTTATTTTCGGCAGGCTCAACACATTTACCCAAGTATCCCTGCGGTTGCACGTGACCATTGGCAGCCAATAGCATTTAATTGTACCCACATTAAAACAATGATGGCAACACCCATACAAGGTTAAAAAAAGCGTCATTTTCGCAGCATAGAAACCAATGGGTAAAATGAGAATATACATTAGCAGAATATCTGAGCACAGTAAACGACCCAAAACTTAGGAAAGCCTTGACTAGGTAACCTGACACCGCCAGATGGTGGCAGCAGTGCGTATACCATCATGAACTCATTCATTAAAAGGGTTAACAGACTCCTCTCTATTACATTATTGCCAATCTGGCAAGCTGTCGTCAAAGAAAGGATGACACCCACTCGGTCTGTCTGGCGTAGCCAACATGACTCTTGTCTCGAGAGAATGCATTATTGCCCACACACAGGCACACAGCCTCTCTCACGTAGCATGGCGTTGCTCATACTAATTCCTCACTGCGTGCACTACCAACAGGGGGTGGTGTTGTGCAGTCTGGTTTATTTACCAGGCTATCTCTCACGCTCTGCCTCTGGGTGAGAGTTCTACCATTTAGCAAGGGATGAGTTCATATAGTCCCTCTAGACCACTACTGTACCTTCCTGGCCACAAATACCTGAGTGTTTGTTTTTCTATGGTACTGGGCCATGATTACTGAAATCTTTATACCTGGGGCTGTTTGAACATGTTGTGTGATGAACATACTGTGTAGCTACATTCCTCTCCACATCACATGACCCAGCCTGGTTGTTTGTTTGTGTTTTATCAGTATTACATGTAAGTTATGAACATTAATTTCGGAATATGTCCTATATCATATGAAGAATATGAAAAAGGAAGCTCCTGAATGCAGAAACAAATCATTGCTATAAAGCAGTGCACAGTTCGACAAGCACAAAATAATACTATGTAGTCTATATACAGTGATGGAAAAAGTACTCAAATGTCACTGGAGTGAACCTGGAATTCAGTGGTGTCATCAATGTGGAAAACACAAACACAACACAGGCCCTGACAGGCCAGGACAAGGTGTTGTGAGAACAGGTTGCAAAGACCGTTGGTGTTAATTTGCGATAGAGTCAAACGTGAGCCAAACAGGACAACTTCAAACTTGCCTTCATTCAGCTGTATAAAGTGTTTGTGCATTCCATAACATGATGAGGCCCTCAAGATGTTTCATGAGCCTGACTGCTCGACACACAGAACAGTTTGTTTGATTTCAGGGTTCATCGTCTAATCGCTCATCGGGTGTCTGTTTTGATTATTGTTATGTTTTTATTGTTCCATTTCCACATGCTGACATAACTTGATCTCATCCTGTCCTCAAGTAACACTGTTACTCTGCAAGGCCAGCAATAGATACTTATGGCAGATGAATACATTTTCTGTTTGAAACAAACTTGCGTAGGTTGAATGTTATGTGAAGCATTGATCAGTTTGAATAAAATGACCTTTCCGCTGACATGGAACTTGCTCACACATGATTCTTTGTATTTGGAACATATTCCGAACCTTTTAAGAACAAAATAAAAGATAACTAGAAGCAGTGCTCTTCCGAGCACAGGTCTCCACCAGGCCAGGCGTCCTGGTGGTGCTACTGTATAATAGGCCAATGTAAAAAGGGTGGCATATGTTCTTCACCTTAGACCTTTCATGGCAATCGGACGCTGCATGCATGATTTGAGGCATTGTGTTCCAAAAATGTGTTTTGCTAAAGTCTACCTTCTGGTGGCGCTATAACAGGCCAATGTGAAAAGGGTAGCATTTGTTCCTTGACATAGTGGGAATATGTGTGGCAAATTTCACAGTAATCGCAAGCTGCGTTGATGATTTGAGGCATTTTGTTCAAAAACGGAGCAATCCTGCAAACTTTGGAAGCTAATATTAGCCAATCAGGATGGAATATGAAATATCAGACTGATCAGACTTGATCACATGACTATAGAGATACTGTGTACTGATTTGTGTTATTTTTTGAGAAAATCTGAAGGAGTAATATCCAAAAGTGTGTTTTACATAAGTCGGCCCAAAGGTGGTGCTATAAAAGGCTGATGTGAAAAATGCAGGGAAAGAGTTTTTCCTTGGCCTCTAGGGAGTGCGCTTACAAAGTTTGAAACTGATCGGTGGAGTTATAGGTAAAACCACAAATTGGCCTGTTATAGCGCCACCATGAGGCTGATTTCAAATATGTGAAGTGGCATTTCTTCCTCGACCTAGTGGGAACGTGTGTGCGCTATTTCATGATCATTTTTCATGATAAAGTTTGGAAGCAAATGTTAGCCAATCAGGATGGAATATGCAAAATTGGACAGATCCGTGTCGATCACATACGCACGCACATGGACACGCATGCACTCATGCACACACACACACACACACACACACACACACACACACACACACACACACACACACACACACACACACACACACACACACACATAAATATAATTTTTTTCTTCTTCTTTTGAAATGTTTTCTTTCATATCAGGACATTGTAATGATCATTAGCAACAATCTTATCTCCCAGACTCCCTCCCCAGTCGGAGTTCAGAGTTCGCAAATTACATCCTGAGCGTTCATTCTTCATTCATTCACTCACACACACACACAGATATCATGTGAGGGGACGTAATTTAATTGGCTATTTTATTTTTTATGTCAACCATCCTCTCTCACACTTATGCCATTGTGCCAGTCATCACTGTGCCTAAGGTCCCCACCTATATCTGTGGTATGCGCCTTAACCACTTATGCCAGCAATGCCCTACTCGGAGGCAAATATTGTACTTTTTTTTTAACAATTATTTTAAAACTAGTCACTTTGTAGATTTTGATTATTACAAAACACATATTAACCAACCACTAAAGGTGTGTGTACTTTGGCTATTTGCGGTTTGACACATTTTGAAGCATTTTTAAAAACAAAAGTTGCGAAATGGGCCATTGTTAATGATTCCTTTTACTGTTATATACAGGGCTTTTACCTAGAGTAGTCTATTTTATCTTGTGGTATTACTACTTTTTCTTAGGTAAAAAAAAAAACTTCTCCACTATTTCTCCAGTTTCCATATTAAAGGAGAATTCCATGCAGCCTAGAAGGTAATCCTACCTTTAGAAGCTTATTCTCTCCCCAAAAAGTGATCCAGGTGTTTTTTTAACAGACAATAACAGACAATCTTGTCCATTCTCCCTACCCGACCACGGCTCCAAACAGGTATGATGGGGCCGGGGGTTGCTTATTTCTCTTGTTCGGTACATGTCTGCCATATACTGATGGCATCCCATTTACACTCTAATATTAACAGGGAGCAGCCATTGTTATTGTTAAAAAGCAGATCTTTGAACTCAAGATTGAAATCTTGTCTTGCAAGAAGTCTGAATCTGATTGGAGTCATGGGGCATGATGCTTGCACCCATCTGTACAGCTTCTCTTGTAAACAAATAATGTCAATAATGGTGGCACCCAGTGTGAGACAAGACTCATTCAAGAGTCATTGTGTATGGCAGGCATGTAGCCTATACCGAAGAAAATTGATTTTCAAGCGAGAGAGATAAGCAGATTAACAATATAACCAATCGCTCCGGTTTGGAGTCTGGTCGGGTAGGGCGAAATGCTGTGAAAGATTGCCAGTGAAAATAAAATAAAACATCTGGACTACTTTTTGGGGGAGAGAAGAAAACAGAATAAAGGTAAAATAACATAGGCCAAAATTCTCCAAGAAAGCCTTCATTTTCAAAGATCCTTGCGTGGAACAAAATATTTCATCCTTGTCCCATTTTAATCTATTCAAAAACTTCCTGTGTTTAGAGATTAGGGCTACATGTAGATGTTTATACTTGTTGCACCATTATTGATGATTAAGTAGGCCTATAACTTGCTGTATCTCTTATCATCACTTACACTGACAGTGGTATCTCTGATTATGAATGAATTAACCATTTTGTGCCTGGCTTATGCTTGTATGTGCCTCTGATTTTCTGTGTGTTTGTCTTTTCTGTTATTGTCTGGTTGTTATTGTCAACATTTTTTGTTTGTTAAAGTTACAAGTTCTATAATGTGATTAGTATCCCGACCTGAGAATGCATTTGCTGTTTATTAAAGAGCTGGAGAGACCGGACAGGGAGGTAACAGGAAAACTCACTCTAGAACAATCTCACCCTCAGTCACGGAAAACTCACCTTGGAAATCTCACCCTCCAGCCTAGGAAATCTCTCCCTCGAAATGTGGAAATCTCACCCCCAGTCGTGGAAATCTCACCCTCGAAATTTGGAAATCTCACCCCTCCCCCCTTCAACCCCCCTCACCTCACCCTCACCCCCTCCCCTCCAAACCCCCCCAACAGTACTGCATGTTAGTACAAACAACTCTGTCTGCTGTGTTGTAGCGAACATCCTGAGAGGAGAGGATGTGGTCACAAGAAGGCTGATGATGCACTGGGAGATGAAAAGATGTGAAACCTTCAACCTAACCGTCTATATGCCTTGCAAACACCCCCGGCCTCTCTGCAACCACCACCTCTGCAGGCATGGATGCCAATTTATGTTTTACCCTGTGGGTACTCAACAACTCACACGCACATCAACCAAGTTCTGACCCCTTAAAGGGCAAGACCACTTTGGTAGAGGTTTGGGATGTGTAGTTATCTTGCCATGTTTTAACTCCAAAGTTGGGCAAGAAATAAAAACATATTTCTCCATTGACTAGAGATTGATCATTTAAAATATGCTCCTCATTGACCTCATTGACATTGTAGCTTCAGGAGGCCCTGGAGAGGATCGTTTAGCCTGCAAACAAACACAAACAAAGCTGATGCAGACTACTGTATAGAACATGACCAAACCCACAACCCAGTACTGTTTTATTTATTATTATATAAAAATGTCTACTTCCTAATTGATTTTACTATTTGAAGATCCGGATCCAGTCTGGGGTTTCTTCCTAATAAAAATAGCTAAATCTATCCACCTGTTTCTGCAGGAATTTACTGTATAATTGTCTCCACCAGCCGAAAGGCATGGGAGAGACTATGTTTTCGCCTCCGTCCGTCCGTCCGTCCGTGCGTCCGTCCGTGCGTGCGTCCGTGCGTCCATTTGTCCGTCTGTTAACAGCTAATCTCCGGCGCCATTGGCCTGGTCGCTGCCAAACTGTGCAAACACACTCCCTGGATACCAATTCAGAACCTCTGCCCCAAATTTTTCACATGGGCCAGTTATAGCGCCACCAGGAGGCCGATTTTTGCTAAACTAACTTTTGCCAGTACCCCTACAGATTTTGTCCAAAAATCACACAAATCGGTAGACAGTATCTCTACAGTCATGTGATCGATATGGATCTGTCCGATTTTCCGTATTCCATCCTGATTGTCTAAAACTGGCTTCCAAAGTTTGCAGGATTGGTCCATTTTGAATAAAATGCCTGAAATCATGAACGCAGTGTGCGATTTTGGTGAAATTGTGCATGCAAATTCCCAATAGGCAGAGGAATACATGGCACTGAAACAATTTCAAATCAGCCTCATGGTGGCGCTATAACAGGCAGATTCGTGTTTTTACCTAACTCAACTGATCAGTGTACAACTTTGTATGTGCACTCCCTAGAGGCCAAGGAAAAACCTTTGCCCTGCATTTTTCATATGTGCCATTTATAGCGCCACCAGGAGGCTGACTTAAGTAAAACAAAATTTCTTCCTATTATTCCTTGAGATTTTATCCAAAAATCAAGCAAATCAGTACACAGTATCTCTATAGTCAAGTGATCAAGACGGATCATATTCCATCCTAATTGGCTAACATTGGCTTCCAAAGTTTGCAGGATTGGTCCTTTTTGAACAAAGAAATCTTGAACGCAGCTTGTGATTCTTTAGATATTGTCATTATTAGTGTGGTTGCCCTAACAGGGCAACGCACTATAGTTATGGGGAGACTTTATTTATTCTTCTAGATAAGACTTTTTTCGCCGCGTTTCACTGCCCACAGTTTTTGCGCTACACACTCGTGCCATATGTCAAATCGACCAGCTTCATCGGGAATTGTGTGCTTGTATTTTGCTAAGAGAAAAGTTGTATAGTTTAATTGATATTAATTTATTAGTGAATACATTTTCCCCATTGACTTATAATGGGAATCACAAAAACTCACATTCAATAATTTTTCTCTCGCAAACCATAGGGGCTACAGTTTCAAAACTTGGAGAGGAGATTCATAATGATTTCAAGGATTAAATGTCAGTCGGCCTCATGGTGGCGCTATAACAGCCCACTTTACATTTCGGCCTGTAACTATTGAACCGTAGGTCGGAAAATTATTTTTTCCCTGGATTCCTTGGGTCATAACAGAAATTGGTACACAAGGTCTCTGCACCCACGCGATAAACATATTCAAGCGTTATTTTGATATTCCATACCGTTCGCCCGTAACAGGCTTCCAAAGTTAGCGGGAGGGGCCGTTTCGCAAAAAATAGCCATAAATCAAAAAAGAAACATCCAGTCAACACCAAATTTTAACCCCAAGTCGCGGGTGGTATAATCAACGAATACCACTTCCACTTTGACCCATAGGGGGCGCCACAAACGCACAAAACGTAACCGTTTCCTGCCAAAACTTGTTTTTCAGGAGGAACTACCCTCTCAAAACAAAACACAAACATCTCGGGAGCGACGTGACAACGTAAAATCGCCATGCTAAATTTGTGTGAGGAGCCTATTTCTTAAAAACGAGAAACCATATCCTTACATCAAGAACGCAGGATCCCAACGGCACCTTTTCCGATATCGGACTCTCTTACTGAGCTTCTTACCGTGGCCTGGGAAGCGATGGGTTCCGCTAGATGTGTTTTTAGCCAGCTGGACGATGCAATGTCTCTGTCATCCGAGAGAGTTCCGTGGAGTTCTTGTAGTGGGTTAAATCTGTTCCACAGCTCCACAGACAGCGTTTGGGGGGTCTGGACTGCATTTCTCTTTTTTGCAGCATTTTTCCCATTAACAGTTGACCAGCCATTTAGGGGGGTCGAAGAACCGTTGTTTCGGCATAGTGCTGGCCAGTCATTCACATCTAAGATAGGGCTCTGGGTCCTCCCGCTTATTCGGGCTTTCATCTCCTTTTGCTTTTCAATGAGAGTGTTCCAAGCGGGTGGCTTATCAAATCTCCGGCTCTGTTTTAATTGGAATAGTTCAGTTTCCATTACTGCTATCTTCTGAAGCAGTTTTTGATAGTCCTCTGTGGAAATAACAGGGGGCATCTTGGTGCTAGTTAGCTTTAGCTAAATGCCACACGTAACCAGTCACTGGAAACACAAAATACAAAAATAGTATTTTGAAACGGCAGAGCAGTCAGAGAAGTATAGCGATCCACTTGTAGTTTCCCAGAATGAAAAAATAAAATAAAACATGGATATCAGCAGAAGAAATGTAAGCATAGGCATGCATAAGCTGGAGCAAGCAAGGACACGTCCGCACACGACCAAAGCAGCAGAGACTTTTTTCTGCTGAAATTAAATGATTTGTAAGCCGGAGCTTAAGTGACTTCAATGTATCTTACCATGTGCACCAATACGCACAATCATCAACTTTACCCTGTCAAAACAAGATGGTGGTGTTTGTTCCCACAGTCCAAGAAAAGCCAATGTAGAATTGTTGTTGTCTCTGACTATGTTTTCGATTCGATGGTGGTTGCAGAGAAGCAGGTGTTCTTTGCAAGGCATAGGGATTGTGGTTAGGTTGAAGGTTTCACATCTGTCATTTCTCAGTGCTAAACTTCCTGTCAATGTACTGTATTCCTCTGACAAGAACTGTAGCCTGCTTTATTTGCACAGCACTGACTGTTAACCTCATCCTCTCCTCTAGTGCTATTCTCTACAACACACCAGATAGAGCCGTTTGCTGCATTTTCATATTTACCACCATCATCAACTTTCATCAACACCAAAAGTGTCAGCTGGTTTCTAACACAATGCATATAATACTGCCAATTAAAACAATGCAAACATAGAATAAGTCAATAATTTAGTTAAAAGAAAACTAACAAAATGTGTCAGGCCGTGTGTGTGTGTGTGTGTGTGTGTGTGTGTGTGTGTGTGTGTGTGTGTGTGTGTGTGTGTGCGTGCGTGCGTGTGTGTGCGTGCGTGCGTGCGTGTGTGTGCGCACATGCGTGCGTGCATGCCTGTAAAACTGGATGGGTGTGGACTTCAAATCGAAAGTATGAAGGACTATAAAAGAAGAGCTGAGAGTGAATCATCTTAAAGACACATCATTTGTCTGAAAGAAGAGAGCAACCATGGCTACGAGAAAGGTTAGTGAACTGATGCTCTGGAATTTGTCCATTTGCGGTAACACTTTACAATAATGACCTGTTATAAATCATTTATAAACATTTATAAGCAGTTTGTAGATGAGTAATAAACATGAACAAACTGTTTATTGACATTTGTAAATGTTTACCTAAACATTTATAACTGTTTTAAACATCATTTACATGTTATTAGTAAGGTATTAGTAAGTAGTAAACTAATCATGAATAAACCATTTATATACATTTGTAAATGTTTACTAAATCATTTATAACCAATGCTAAAAATCACCAATCATCATGTGTAGGAATGCATTTACGAATGTCTGTTAAGGTGACCTCCACGTTTGTTCATGTTTAGCAGTTTGGCAAGTTTGGCATGGATAGGGGAAACGGTGCCGGAGATAAGAGTAGGGCCAAAAGTGTGACGTGACGTGACGTGACGTGACGTGACATGACATGACATGACATGACATGACATGACATGACATGACGGACAGACTGGCGGAGGGACTGACAGACAGCCGGTTGAGGTTTTCATAGAAACTTGCGACCGTGAGTCTTCACTTTACATTAGGGCTCTTGATAACATCTACAAAGTGTATATTAAACATGAACAAACATGGAGGTCACCTCACCATTCCTACACATATATGTGATTTTTAGCATTGGTTATAAATCATTTAATAAACATTTACAAATGTATATAAATGGTTTATTCATGATTAGTTTACTACTTACTAATACCTTACTAATAACATGTAAATGATGTTTAAAACAGTTATAAATGTTTAGGTAAACATTTACAAATGTCAATAAACAGTTTGTTCATGTTTATTACTCATCTACAAACTGCTTATAAATGTTTATAAATGATTTATAACAGGTCATTATTGTAAAGTGCTACCATATTGTTCTGCTTCTGTTTTCCAACCAGCAGCGAGATCCAAAGGAGGGAGACATGATTGAGTTCTTCAGAGGAAACTACCAGCACTGGGCTGTTTACGTTGGGAATGGTGAAGTTGTCCATCTCGCCAACCCCCGTGAGTCCATTATGTACATCCATCAATTAATCAATCCATGGGTCATCACCATGCCAGCTTGTGATAGACATTTTGACATTATGTTAAATTTGTCATGATATACAAAATAACTGGTTAATAATTTTTACCAGAAACCCAAATGACTATCCCAAAATGTAAATGGATTCATAATGTGCCATTGTGTCTATCTATGCCAAATGTGCTACACATTTCAAAACTATTAGATGGTATTTCTGCATAACTAATGCCATGAAAAGAAAAACGATCTACAAGCTCACAACAAAACACATTTGCGACGTACTTTAGGGCTTATTGTTTGTTCATATACATTTTGTGTGTGGTTTTGATGCCAGCCTTGATGCCTGTCATAATATACGGGTACCAACACAACAGATCTCAAGCTACATTTTAATGAGCATGTCATCCAGACAGGCACCAAAATCAAAAAATTATTTAAAAAAAGTTATTAAATAATATCTTTTGTCCTGAATATTTAGGATACACATGATAAATGATAAATGAAATACAAAATTTGCCACAGACATGGACAAGTCTTGCCACAGACACGTTTTTGATGGTTAGGGGCCTTGTTGTTCTGCAGGAATATATATTGAATAAATATTAATGTTTATAGCCGGGGACCCAGTCACCAAAATGGGAGGGGACATGTGATTTTCTGCCGTACTTTTTATTTCTGTTTTATCTATTAGTTTGGTCATTAAGGTCCTCAGAATGAGAGGCCTGCTCTGCTGGAAACATCGCGAAAAAAAGTTATGGCCATTTGTATATTCACTGTCCCATTGACTCCACTAGAAATATTAAAAAAAGGAAAAAAAGTCTGCTTTAATTAGCATGTGAGGGATAAAACTGGGGGTTTTCATGATCCTGAATCCATTGCAAGCATTTGTTTTGCATGAAAAACAATCCTTGGGCTAGATTTCGGCCCCCCAAATACTGTGAAAAGTGACGAGTCGTCACCTTTTTTCCACTTTTCACAGTTTTGGGCTGCTGAAAGTTAACCCAAGGAATGTTTTTCATGCAAAACAAATGCTTGAAATGGATTCAGAATCATGAAGAACCCCTAGTTTGACCCCTCACATGCTACTTAAAGCACATGTATTTTATTTTTTAAATATTTCTAGTGGAGTCAATGGGACAGTGAATATACAAATGGCCATAACTTTTTTCGCGATGTTTCCGGCAGAGCAGGCCTCTCATTCTGTGGACCTTAATGACCAAACTAATAGATAAAACAGAAATAAAAAGTACGGCAGAAAATCACATGTCCTACCCTATTCCTTGAGCTTTTGGGCTTGTGGGTCCCCGGCTATTATTTTATTTTATTTTATTTTTTGAGGACACAAACGTCTTTGTATAACCCCTCGTTTCCTTATCTGTTAGCTGATGCAGGACCAGTTTTTGGCAACGTAATCTCATGTGTCACCAACAAAGCTGTGGTGTTGAGAGAGACACTGGAGGAAGTGGCTACAAGCGTGCCTGGGAAGAGGAGCAAGTGGCGAATCAGCAATTATCTGGACGATACCACTGATGCACGACCAGCAGATGAAATCGTCAAAGATGCCCTTGAACGGGTGAACATGCAGGTTGATTACAGCATCGCAAACTATAATTGTGAACACTTTGCCACTGAGCTGCGCTATGGCAAAGAAAAGAAAAACTGTGGACAGGTAGATGGCATTTCATTTTCTTACATAAAATCTCAGTGAACTTTGCATTAGACCTACATTACAGTATTATATGCATACTACTAGCCTGCACTGGTGTTCACACAATAGGCTACAAACAAGAATTCAGAATATACTGAATATACAGTAGGCATATGCATGCTTCATTATTGTACTAACAGGGAGAAATACTGCACACTATATGGAGCTCAGCTGTTCCATGATTTTGTTTATGTTGTTGATATCAAGACCTCTTTCACACCCTACACTCTTAAAAATGTTGGGTCAAATGTTCAACCCTTTTGCTGGGTTGACACTGTTGGGTCAAAGGTTGGGTCAGTTTGACCAAACATTGGATTAAAAATACTTAAAATTAGTAAACCATCTGTTGGGCTATGGATGGCCCGCCCACATCATCAGATAAAATGCATTGAGTTCATAACCCAAGTGTTGGTATAGGCTTTTGAATTCGAGTTTACCCAACACATGGTTCACTGCATTGCACCAACTTGGGTTAAAATAGACCCGCCCTCTCTGTCTATCAACACATTGGTTTGTGAATTGCACCACTATTGGGTTAAACTAAGTGGGTGGGCAGTTACCCAGCATGCAACTGTGCTCCCATACAGATATCTTTTACAAACTTTTCCATTATTTTATGGTTTTAGATAGAAAACAACATTGTATTGTAGATGATTGCTGGGCTACATCCACGATGTAGCCCAGTCATAATCCCTAATTAAAAAATATATAAAAAAACATAGTTGCTTACAGAAACAGAAACCATGACTAAGATGGTCCAGACTGACACATACAAACAGGTTTGCTGTTCTTTTAATGTGAAGCACCACATAATCTGTTGTGTTCAAAATTGTGATATATTGCCACGACTAAATGCATAATTTACTCCGCATGCATTCTTCCTTGAGTAGATTAAGCATGAAAAATGTCTTTGAAGAAAATGTTGTAAAAAAAATGAATAGATTTAATGTGAATGAGCGTACAATCCCAACAACAAGGTCACTTTTAAGCCATTTTTGGGTGTTAGATTCCAACCCGTCAGCAGTATCACATTAACCCAACAGCAAAGTCACTTTAAACCCATTACTTGGTTGTACAATCCCAACCCAACATGCTGGGTCACAGCCTTAACCCAACCCTGTTGGTCTGCAATAACCCATGTTGGGCTGGTCCAAAACAGTGTTACGTGTTGGGTTACATAAATAACCAACTTGGGTTGTTTTTGACCCAACAATTTTAAGAGTGTAGTAAGAAGTTTATTTTCGGTTCAGGAGGGCTCCCGTGCTCATGTGCAAAAAATAAATAAGAATAATCACATAGCCTCGTAAACCTTACCGGACTCTCCTTAAGGCACTCAAGGCAGTAGGAGTCTACTAGGCAAATAATCACCTGCTCTTATTTGCCTTTTATTCTTAATAAGAATAAGAACTCAACGGTTTGAATACACTTAACCGTGATCAGGATTTCACTTAAATGTCTGTCATCCACAGTCCACACTGTTCAGAAATACTTTGTGTCAGTTAAGTTATATATCACCAGCCAGCCAGACAAAGATACAAACTTTCGCAAGTGCGACAGATTTTGACTGAATGAACCACACTCACCTCGAGTCGTCCTCTCTTGAATCCCCCCCCCCCCCGATTAGAGTTTGAATCGACCCTAAAAGTGTAGGCTGTTAGTTTTTTCCCTTTGTTTTAATTTAATTGTGCAGCTTAGCAGCTATTACAAATTACAATACATTTCTACTCACTACATAAAAATGTCTTGCTCTGTCTTTGTTTGTGTGTCTTCCTGCAGGTGAAAGAGGTGAAAGAAAAAGCCACTATTGGGGGTTATGTTTTAGCAGCCTTGTCTGGAGTAGTATCCAGCGCTGCCGCCATTGCCAACGTTGCCAAACAATGAAAAGCTCCTGAAAAGCTAAAAATCACACTGGTGTGGAGTGAGAGGTGCTTTGATTGATTGATTGATTGATTGATTGATTATTTTATTTGACAAAAATGGAGAACAGTACTAGTATAGTCAATACAATTGAAATGTAGTACAGTACAAGTACAGTTAAACACCCTGCCTAAAAGGAACATCCCAAATAATACATTTTATTGTATTTATTTTACGTTGGAAGCCCTCTGTATTTAATTCATGGACATAATAAATAGCAAGCAATGAAAACATTCAATAATATTACAGTTATAAAATCACTATTTGTACAGGATAGGGGAAACAAGGGGGGGCTAAGGTAAGGGGGTGCTCACTTCTCGACTGTCTATGGAAGAAGTAATAACTACCACCTTCTCTGGCCTCCTGAAAGGTGAGTTTTTTTTCCAGGGCAGTTTTGAAGGAGCTACATGTTTTAAAGGGATCCCTGGCTAATATGACACATGCCTTAATACATTATAATTGTCCTCTATAAATACAATGTAAAATTAAAAACACCTTAATTGTTTTATTTCTTCTAGAAATAGCTAATCTTTCACTCAACAGGGGAAATGCCCGTCGCAAGTTGATGATGTCATAAATGTCATTTGTGATCTATCCCTATGGAATTTATGGTATGCATGTGCAAATAAAAACAAACTTAATACTTCCTATGGTTAATATGAGCATCAAATCAATATTTCAAATGTGTTTGTGTTTTTTTTTTTTTGCACATGCATGCCATAAAAATGACACATGACATTTATGACATCATCAACTTGTGACAGGCATTTCCCCTATTGAGTGAAAGATCAGCTATTTCTAGAAGAAATAAAATGTTTAAGGTGTTTTTAATTTTACATTGTAGTTATAGAGGACAATTATAATGTATTAAGGCATATTTGTGTATAGCCAGGGATCCCTTTAAGGGAGGTAGTCAAGGAAGTCCACACCTGGGTGGCAGTGTTGTACCAATATTTGTCTTATGGGTTTGTGTTGTCAGATCAATGTGTGCTGCTGCTGCTGCTGCCGCTGCTACTGATGATAGACCCACATGATGTGGCTTTATGTGTTGTTTACCCCCTCCCCCCAGAGGTAAATAAAATAAATCCAGTATAGCCTAATAAACAATCTACATACTACATTCTGTCTTACTGTTTGTCAGTATTTGCAGCTTAATTCCATACATTGCATTTTATTCCACACAGAGCAATAGAAAACAATGCATTTTCTTGATGCTAGGATAGCCTACTCATCCAACAATTTGGATGACTTTACTGTTTGCCAGTAACCTGTCTGCGCCAGATAATGGCAGCAGCGCATATGCCTGGCTGCATACCGCTCTGCTTACCATCATCTGGGATCTCTCGGGCAGACCCGATGTAAGGGGCGGGCCATTTTTTCAAATTCTTTAGCAGGTGATTGGATGGGGCCGTCTCTCTATCACAGTCTGGGAGTGCCAACTCCAACCACTCATCCGCCTCCTGGGTTTCCACGTGGTCTGCAATCAGACTCTATTGGTTCAGAGCCGCTCAGAGCCCGCCTGTAGCTGCCGCTGATTCGTCCGGCCCGGGGCTTTACGAGTGTGATCAACTCTCCCAGAGAGATCTCAGATGGTAAAGTAGGGCGGTACGCAATACTGCCACCACCTGGGCGCAAGTCAGGTTAGTTTGCCAGTTCTGGCTAAAAACATGTTAATAGTCAAATGTCTCCACTTTCCCATGAGATTCACTCGGGAGTTGGACAACATTACATGTACATTACATCTACATGAAGGGATGACATAGTAGCAGCAAATCAGTGTTGTAAAGTAACTAAGTACTGTACTTAGGAGTAGTTCACCCCCCAAATGACTTTTTTTTTCTATTGATTACTCACACCATGGAGACTTGAGTTCCATAATTTTTTTTTTTTTGCATTTGTCACATTCCTAATACAAAAATGTGATTATAGTAAATTTACCCCCATTGATTTCGGATGGGTTCCAGAATGCATTTGTGTCCCCATCCGGAATCAATGGGGGTAAATTCATTGTACTCACATTTTTGTATTAGGAATGCGACAAAAACTAAAAATAACTCAAGTCTCCATGGCTTGAGTAATCAATAGGAAAAAAATGTTGTTTTGGGGGTGAACTACTCCTTTAAGTTAAAAAGGTCTTATGACATCAAATGTATACAATAAAAAACAGAACTCTCAACATTCAGTTGTTTTTCTGTAATCTGTAGTTTTTTTGAATTACTAGGCTCAGGGTAAGGGTTAGGTTTGGGTGTCGAAAAGATGACACATAGATAGAAACAGGGAAGCGCTCTCACATTTCTGTGCCCTGGCTGGGTGAGATTTCTTATTTCTAGAACGGGTTTAGTTTAGTTTATTTGATCAACTCACATACATTTATACAAGTCATAGGCTACATTCACATAATCATTGTTTCAGGTGATCAAAAGGAATAGGCTGAAGCTAAATAGCGTATGGATGCCTATCCTATACATATTCATGGATTAAAATACATTGATATGTTTTAAAAGTGTTCAAATCTACCATATAAAGAGAATGTAAATAGAAAGAAACTGTGATTACATGCCCAAAATACATTGGCATAATAACAGATCAAAGAGTTGCCAAGGAGGCTCATACAGGAGCGGAGCGATCACCGAGCTCCAGAACCCTGACTTCGGTGCCACCAGCACCATCTTCAACCCGTACCTCCTGACCCTCTCGAGGGTCGGGAGAATCAGGTCCAGAGGAGGAAAGGCATACAACAGGCCCCGAGGCCACTCGTGCGCCAGCGCGTCCAGTCCCAGGGGAGGGTGTCCCCTTAACGCAAAGAACCGAGGGCACTTGCGTTCTCCTGGGACGCAAAAAGGTCAGCCACAGGGCGACCGTACTTGGACCAAATCTGTAGAGCCACCGACGGTCGGAGAGACCAGTCTTTGTAACGGGGCTCCCCTCTGGACAGCAGATCCGCCCCCTGTTCAACAGACCTGGAACATGAGAGGCCCTGATCGACCGAAGTCGCTCCGAGCACCAGAGAGTCAGCTCTCGAGCCAGGTTGTCCAGTGCACAAGAGCGCAGCCCCCCTGTTTGTTGATATAGCACATCGTGGTGGTGTTGTCCGTTCTGATTAAGACGTGCCACCCCAGGATGAGAGGCTCGAAGTGCTTGAGGGCCAGAAACACCGCCATCAACTCCAAGTAGTTGATGTGGCGTTTTCTCATGTCGGGGTCCCACAGACCCCTGGCCGAGCGACCCTCAAGGGTTGCCCCCCAACCCGAGAGACTGGCGTCCGTGGTGATCACCTTTCGATGAATCACCTCCCCCATCCTGACTCCGCTTGCGAGGAAGGCAGAGTTCAGCCAGGCATGGTCGGATTAACCCCCGTGAGGGCCCCTGGCCGATAATTTTTTAGGGGCCCCCCACCCCCCACCATAACCCCTCCTCCCTCCTGACGCGCACTATCCAGCTTGAATTTTAAGCCATGATGATCATCCGTGGACAAAGAAAGCACCTGTAGACAACAGAGAAGGGGCCCACACATTTGTTTTTTGATTAAAATATACATTTAATTTTTGTAAATTGTCATTGACCACGCGGGCCAGTTCCCCCAAGGGCCCCTGAGAGCCAAGGGTCCCTGGCAACGGCCCCACCGGCCCAATGGTTAATCCAGCCCTGCAGCCAGGGACGAAGAGTCTCCAGGCAACACCTGGAGACTCAGACTTTCAAACGGCCCTGAGTAGCCGGGACGGGACGCCCAGCGAGAGCATCCAATGCTGGAAGGGCCTCATGTGAAACCTTCCCGTGAGCCTAAGAAAACGTGAGTGACGTTCTGTCATATTTTCCTCAGTCTGTTCGTTTGTCTTTTTTCTTCTTACGTGTGTGTCTGTTTTTTGCTTCTTTCGGAATGAAAGAGAGTGTGAGTTTCGGTTGCAATTCGGCGAGTCGTTAAACATTCACACTCCACAGAGAGAGACAGTGAAAGCAACGAAAAGCAACAAAGTTTAAAATTGAACAATTTCAATTCTAGTTTATACTAAAGTGATTAAACACCAATGAATAATTTTGCAAAAGAAAATTATAACATGATTATACTTGTAAATCAATGATTCAAAATTATAAGGCTTGATTAATTATGATTACACGCTTATATAACCCCTGATTATCCCCTCTAACTGCTGTCTCCTGAATGACCAAGTTACTTTTGAATTTGTTGTTTTCCATTTCAACCAAAACTCCCCCTGTGTTTCTTCATGAAAGGATGCAAGTGTATAACCTGTTTAGTCTGCACGTTTCTATTCACTTTTAGAATAAAACAACCCACAAATAATACTGCGCATCCATCATTTAGTGAAAAGATGATTATCTTCAGCTTGATCTAAAATTAGGGAAAACAGGGCTGAAAGGCTGACTTGAAAGCAATATCTTTCCTGGGAAAGTATACATTTGGTCCCGGACAAATAGTAAATCAGACTTTATGGGGATTTCTGCCTTGTATAACTCACTCCCAGGCCCAGAATGAGTTACGAAGTTTCCAGAAAAAAAGTGAATTGAGAAAAGAAAAAAAAAGTCAGATGATTTGTGGGTTGTCTGGGTGTATTTGCAAGTTCCTTGTCTTTAACAAAAAAAGTGCAGTTTTTGCTAAAGGGACAAATACACAGACAAAATATTGCTGACAGCACTTGATCATCTGGTCAGATGATTTGTGGTTTGTCTGAACGCGTATTTGCAAGTTCAAATATAAAGAAGGGAAACCACGTGATCGCCGGGACCAGCCATGACGCTCCCTGACGCTCTCCATGGGTGCCAGAACTCGCACCGAAAGTGCAATGAAATTTGTGTGAAATACATGCTGTATGATTTCTGTTCCTTTTTTTCCTTTCCTCAGTTCACCTCTTTTCTGGAAACTTTCGGGTCAGATGATTGGTGGTTGTCTGGGTGGTTGTCTGGGTGGCCTTTTGTCTAGGCCACCCAGACAACCACAAATCATCGTTTTTGCTGAAGGGACAGATACATAGTTAAAATATTGCTGACAGCGGTTTCAATTCCTTCTTTCTTTGTTTCAGCAGGAGAAATTCTTCATTGTAGCCTACTTGCCTATTTGGGGAATTCCGCCTCAAATAACCAATTACCATTTTGGTTTAAATTAATATCAGATATCTAAATATTGACTCAAGAAACGTATATTACTGTCTTAGGTTTAAAGACCCAATGAAATGACTATTTTGGGTATTTTATTTTGAAGTTTCAGTCTGAAAAGGAAGCCTGTGTGTTTCTGAACCAATGAGAAGGGACCAGCCCTTCAGGCGATGGGATGTAAAATCTGAGTAATGGGAGTAATGAGAGCCAGCAATGGGAAACAAACAGGTGAATGCAATCAAAGGTTCATTTATATTCAAAAAGTCTATCTATGTCATCACACAGCACATTTCTGTTCACAGGAAATAATTAAGAATGGCCTATTTAGGGACCTTTGATATTAAAATACACAAAAAGTGTTTCTTTTCTAGTGTTAGGAATGCCCATATGATTACCACGGATAAGCTCTAAATGTGTGAAAAAGGTATTTTTCATTTCACTGGGTCTTTAAATGACATGTAGGCCTAAAGTAAGATTTTTAGGGGACTTCCGCCTCCTATAACCTGGCCCAGTTAGTTACCAATAATTACCACCTTGGTTGTTATATCCCCATGTGTAACGCCCAGGATTCGAACGCGGGTTTCCCATGTGAAAGTCTAACATCTTAACCATCAGACCAAAGGGATATCCCTTTGTACCAGGGGAGATACTAGACTTTTGAGGCCATCAGGCTGAGTCACTCTGCTACACGTGTTCAAAAGCACAAGACCCAGGGCTTTATTAATGCCGGAGCTTGGCTCCGCCACCTGCCTCTTGCGCTCTGGTACCTGAAAGTGCACTCCGCCACCTGTTTCTTGTGCTCTGGTACATCAAATACGTCTACAGTCTACATACAGGTACAGCTTGTAAGCATCGGTCATCCGAGGCATGAGCTACACAGCCAAACGTGTGGGTAGCGCCGACCAGGATTTTGCAAAAATGGCTTTCAATGCAAAATTTGCCAACATTCGGTCCGTTATATCCCCCCTTTAATTATGCCAAATGGTATTGTGTTTGATACCATTGTTATCGTTGATATATCACCTTTACAACAAGGTACAGCTTGTAAGGATCTGACATTCGTGGAATGAGCAACACAGCCAAACGTGTGCGTAGCGGCCCTCCAAAAATGATCAAAATGGACTGGCAGGCCTGCAATACTGTTCTTTTGGTGTTCACCCTTGTTAATTGGGGCATTGAATGATTGCACTCTCCCACAGTAATAAGGAAAGAAGAAAAAAACAACAACACATATTGGCCATTTTTACACTTTGTTAATGTTAAGCTCAGTGTCATGGAAGTTTATAGAATACAATGTTGCTGTCGGGCTGAAAACTCTTATTTCCATATTTGAACTTTTGGTGTGTGTGCAAACTGGCACTTGAGTCAGTAGAATTATAGATATTATAGAAACAGCAGTGACTACACAGAAATGTGTGTGGGCCTGAGGAGTCCATTGGCATAACGACTAAATTGGGGAGAAAAAAAGGGTACAAAAATAATGTTCATCCCAGAACTAACCAGCGTTGCCAGGCCTGCTCATTATAAAGGGTTTCTAGGTAAAAAAAAAAAAAAACGTGTGTGTGTGTGTGTGTGTGTGTGTGTGTGTGTGTGTGTGTGTGTGTGTGTGTGTGTGTGTGGTGGTTCATTTCAAGGTAAAGAGCAGTTTGCCTGTCCCCCTGATTCACCACAACACTGTGCCCATGCCTGCAACTGTGACACAAATAACATGCAAACTGATAGGAAATAACCAAAGTCTAATGGGCTTTCAATAAAATGTTTGGGGGACATTATATGCGTGCATGATTCTCACATACGTGTACATGACATATATGCATTTCATACATTTGCATTGCAGTCACAGCGTTGCCATGCATGCACTGTGACGCAAACACCAATGCAAACTGACAGGCTTGGCGGACAGGGAAATGACTCAAGTCCTGATGTGTTTTTAATAAAGATGCAGACACATTGGAGGCACATTACCTCACCTGCGTGTGTGATTCTTACAAGCTGTGTATGCAAATATACATAGCCTATAGGTGTTGTCGGCCAGAAACCTCTTATGGGTTTCGAAACATTTGAAAATATTAAAACACCCTAGGGCCGACTATCACACTTGGAATGAAAAATGGGATTGTCAATAATAGTTAAAAAAAATCTTGCTGTGTGCTACTGTCTTCTTAAGCTTAAAGGGGAAGACCACCCATTTTCAATATTGAACTATGTCATTAATATACCTTAGAGAAGTTGTGTGGAAATTAAAAAAAAGTTCCCCCTCTTCTGTGTTGCCTAGAACTGGAGGATTGATTTTGGGGTTTGTTTCTCATATTATCAAATCCACTGATCCAGGACTTTTCACTATTGGTCTCCACAGCGGAGAGAACAGGACACAGAGGGACAGAGAGAAACATCGAAGGAAAGAGACAGAGAATGAATTGTAGCACTATTTTATTTTGTTTTATTTGCAAGGACCCCCATAACTTGGTTCCATCTGGTTCCATTTGTACACTCTCAGAATTACAGATGGGTTATGGTCATTCAGGCCTATCTATTTGTGTTTCTTCTAATATTGTCCAGCCATATTGCAGTCTGTGGCAAAAATGTAATGTCCACCACAAGCCTATACAGGTATATATTGTTGAAAATGTGTTATTTTCAGGGAGCGATGCTGTCCTGTCCCCCAAAATGCAATGTACCAATACCAGTATTTGGCCCCATGGACCACCATCAGAGAATTCTTTTTGCCAGGGACCCACAGAAGAGAAGATTTGTGTTAAGAAATTATATATTTTTCAATATTTTACAAACACTTTCAACATGCTAAAATACACATTATGTTCTGGTTTAGCTCTGAGATCAAACCTTTATGAAATACTGCCCCCTACTGACAAGATGAATTCCAATACCTTAACTTTATACATTGACAGCTTAGGGGTGAGCCATCCAAGCTGTTTGGCGACCTGACTTTGGAGCATTTGGCGAGGCATCCTAACCTATTTGGCGACATGTCCACGCTAGTTGGCGAGCTGTCCCTAGAAAATTGATTTGGCGAGTTGGAAATTTGGCGAGTCGACCTGTATTCATCTCCTGGCATAATGTAGCTACTTTCGGTCGGACCATAGCCTAATAAAGTTCTAACATATGCATGCATCACATTTAACACTTTTATTTGACTATCATCATCAATGCTGTACATATCAATGGTCTTTTCTCTTTTGTCAGGTGTTTGCCTCGAAAACACAAATTAATTTCACATTACCAAAAGTAACCAGACATGCAAGGTAAAAAATACAATAAAATAGCCAGGAAACATTTATCCAGACAAATAATACTCTGGGAAAATATTCTTGTTTGACGGTGCTGGCGGGCCGTTTATAAACGAAACATGTATGTGTAGTACCCCTGCTTTGTCACAAGATGGGGGGCTTTCCCGACATTCCGTGTAGAGGTCGAAATTAAACTCTCATGGGATCCGTTCCTTTCAAAGAGCCGTTCAAAAGATTGGCACATTTTAGTTAGCCTAGTTGTTACATTGTAGATTTTAATTATAATTACAAATCACTTCAACCCTATATACATTTTGGCCATATAGTCTATATATTTCCGCCATAGGCCTATTATGTTTTCTACATTTTCATTGGAAAACGTGTGAAATTGGACATTCTGCATATGAGTACTTTCTTCTATTGGCACTTTAAGTACATTTTGATACCAATATACTTTTGTACTTTTACTCAACGAACATTTTGAATTCCAGACTTTTACTTGTAGGCCTAACATTATTTCTTCATTGCAGTATTGATACTTTTGCTTAAGTAAAGACTTTACTTAGGCAAAACAAGTAAAGTATTCACTCCCCCTCGTCAAAAAAAGGAACGGCTCTCATCGTTCATTTCAAAGAGACGTTCAAAAGACTCGATTCGTTCGCGAACGTCCCACCTCTAGGAGCCACTACTAGTGCTTCCGGGGTCATCTTGCTGGAGCATGATGGAAGTATTAACAACACGTCAGGACTAGAGAAACTGTACAGAGAGAACACTATCATCCCTATCTCCTTTGCTTTATAATATTTATATTGTATACTATTCTAATAGACTCAATAAGGATGGGCGACGAGGCGACGCGGAAGTTGGTGTCGGAGATCCCTCTGCTGAAGACCAACTCTGGTCCCAGAGATAAAGGTGTTGTTATGTTATTATTATAGATAATGGTACACAGCCTACTGTAACAGACTAGGCATGTTTCACACATAAAGGTGTGTGCACTGCATGTCATAAGGGGTTTGCACTGGGTCGGTGTGTGTGTGTGTGTGTGTGTGTGTGTGTGTGTGTGTGTGTGTGTGTGTGTGTGTGTGTGTGTGTGTGTGTGTGTGTGTGTGTGATTGATTGATTGAATAGCTATTAACAGTTTCCAAAATAGTACAGAATCAGATGTATGTATACAATAATGCTAAGGATAATATACAAAGTGAGATAGAGAGAGTGTTTAGAAGTAAAGTCTAGAATCATACACATGTCACAATTCCTCATTATTGGTACTGCTTGTATTCAATAAATATAAGAGGGCTTGACATTAACTTTTTGAGGCACCTGTCCTTTGGACAAGTACATTTCAAGTCACATTCTGTCATTTCTTTCTTAAATGCATGCATAGGAGTCAGACATTGAAATAGAATAAATAACAAAAGGAATAACTGCTAACAACCTCCCTTGCTCTCTCCACCCTCCACTCCATAAGCCCCTTTTCCACTGGCCCAACACCACACCACACCGCCCACTTGTGCCAGGTTTTCCACTACAAGGACCTGGGTAGAGTGGTGTGAAAGTGTTTCTAAACGTGGTAGTAAAAAGTATCCAATCTAGAGTAGGTCTGAACTAGGCCAAACAGGGCCAAACACTTCTGACTGATCACTCACTGACTTTTTATTTAGACTACCATAGTTGTAATACATGATAATAGATTCTATTGTGTTATAACCACTATTATAATCTATTATAGTGTATTATAATTATCATAGTAATAGGCCTACATTAATACTTAATAGTGTATTATAATCACAGTTATAATCCATTATAGTGTATTATAATTTAGGATAGTTGTAATACAAATTTATATTGTATTATTATCACAGTTAAAAGGGTCAATTTGTTTCTTACCGATAGGGGTACTTGTCAACTTGTGTAATGGAAAATGTAGATATTTTATGTGGTGCGGTGTGGTGCTAAAGCTGCAGTCGAAAAGGGGCTATAGTATCACCAGTCCATAGTCTGCAAACAGCACAAAGCTCCTAGGAGTGTCACAGAAATAGTGAAACCAAGAGCCACTTGTCCAACGGACAAGTACAATTTTAATGAGCTTGTCCGGAAGGATTTATTACTTGTCCCGGACAACAGGACAAGCCTTAATGTCAAGCCCTGTAAAGTACATAATCAATCGTGTACCCATGAAAATATGTCTTAGTGAAATACTGACAGTGCTTTGCAGAGCTGTGGGTGCAGAGGCTGAAGGAGGAGTATCTATCGCTCATCAAGTACGTTGAGAACAACAAGGCAGCCGACAACGACTGGTTCCGCCTGGAGTCCAACAAGGAGGGAACGCGCTGGTTCGGAAAGTGCTGGTACATCCACGACCTGCTCAAGTACGTATTCAGCAATGTCCATTTCGTCGACTTTTTATTTATTGTTTTTATTGCAGGGGTCTTCAATGTTTTTAGGCCAAGGAACCTTTAGTTGAGAGAGAGATGTAGCAGGGACCCCTACAACATTTTCATAGATTCCATATTGTTTCATCATTTCATCAGTGTATTTTGGATTTGTGTCAATTAGTGTTTTCAGGTATTTAACCACTTGAACCGTCAAATACTTAATAAACTTGAACTTTCACTCGTAGTCTTCCCTTTTACCCCTCTACACCAGACCTCTTTGCCGAAAATAGCTGATCTACAAGCTCACAACGCCTCGCAGCGTGAGGCGTTGTGAACTTGTAGATCTGTAATTTTTTACTAAAGTTCTCAGGATATGGACACTACGGTTCAAGTGCTTGCATATAAAAAAAGAGAAAAAAGTTTCTATCACACAAAGATTTGGAGGACCCCCTGTAGTAACTCTGAGGACCCCCTAGGGGTCCCGGACCCCCTGTTGAAGATCCCTGATTTATTGTATTGAATAAGGCTGCACGATATTAGGAAAACCTTCGATATCGTTATTGAATACCTCGATAACAATATGACTCACAAAAAAATCAGTGTATAGTTTAATATAATTTTGCAGCAGGTTACGTTTTGCAAACTAAAGACTTATTAATTAAAGAAATTTAAATAAATATCTAGCCTAACAAAGGGCAATATAATGCCTCTGAACTTTGACTTTCAGTTGCTTTATTGCACATGCATACTAGGTATAGCCTTAATGCAATAATAATATTAGGCCTGCTGATACCATTCAGGATGGAAATAGAATTGTCCTTTTGGGGAAAAGTAGTTTCATTAGGAATTACTAAGAAGTACTTGATATCAACAGAAAACGTTCAGTTGGACAATATGCCATTTACTTTGATAAATGCCTCGATATGCATATCCCCCATGATGATACCTCGATAAGGGTACATTTTTGATATATCTTGCAGCCTTAGTATTGAAATATCTCATGTTTATTTAATGCTGTGTTTGTTTTGGCTAAAGCAAATGACTTTGACTGAAATGCGCTATCCCTTGTGCTATGTCTTTTCCCCACGCAGGTATGAGTTCGACATGGAGTTTGAGATACCGGTCACCTACCCCTCGACGGCCCCCGAAATCGCCATCCCAGAACTAGACGGAAAAACAGCCAAGATGTACAGGGGCGGCAAGATCTGCCTGACGGACCACTTCAAGCCACTCTGGGCCCGGAACGTGCCCAAATTCGGACTGGCCCATCTGGTGGCGCTCGGGCTCGGCCCCTGGCTGGCGGTGGAGATCCCGGACCTAATCTCTAAAGGACTGGTGGTCCACAAGGAAGATCAATGAGGGGATTGAACCCCTTTAGCATTAGTTTATTTTTTACAGGTTGTTTTAAACCCATAAATACCTATGGCCGATTCTACAAAACGCGTGCTCCATCAATAGTTCCCACACTTTAAAGATTTTGCCAATATGTTCATGAATTGCAGATGTACAAGCTCACAGTGCGGCAAGATGTGACGCACTGTGAGCTTGTATGTCTGCTATTTCTGAATATCCAACGCAAACATTACTGATGCTTTCCCGGTTATAACGGAATACAAAAATTTCAAAGTTAAAATGTACAAATCCATAACTTGTGAAAATAAATATCCGAATGAGGAAGAGTTGAATTAACTGAATAAATGACAATATACGTTCATTGTGTACATTTGTGGTTTGTAGCAGTCCACGAGCACTGCTCCGAGAATATATAGTTAGATCAAATGGAGAGGACATATTTTCATGGGCGGATAATAAAGTGTAACTTAAACTTAATGGGTGTACTGTACATCAGGGTCTTCAAAGTTTTTCAGGTCAAGGAACCTTTAATCAAGAGGAAGATGAAGCAGGGACCCCCCACACATACTGTTTAAAATAGTTTTGCAGAAATGTTTTTTACAGATTTCAGAGCTGCATAGACTTGTTTAACAGCATGATCACGTGTAAATTATGAATTAACATTTAGTAAACATAACTTTTTGACTTCGGTCAACTGTTCCCTCTACACACCAAACTTCTTTGCCGAAAAATCTGCCATTTGCGGATTTCTCCCAAAACCCGCTCCTTCCCATTGAAATGCATAGAGACACACAGGCTCCTACAAATATGGCCGTCCTATTGTGATAGCGACCCGACTTCGGGTAAGGATGAACGGTGAACTGCAGCTGCCAATGCAATCCCAATGAGAGGCATCGTGAAATATCATAATTTCAGTGGTTGACTACTGAGGCATTAGCGATTTTTTTTGTGTTCTAATAAAGTGTCCCATGAGTTTAATTTTGCCTTTTTAAAGTGGCATATCTGTCATCTTGATACACTACCTACAATATACTTTAATATACTTCATCTGTGAGTCAAAAGTGCTAGCATTGGAAATCTTAAGTTTAGGTGGACGCATGGTACACACGTCATGGACGCATCCCTTGAGGTTTTCTATACCCAGATACGCTCGTCTCTCATGTATAATTAAGCTGTTTATTTTTGGGAAATGATCGCATCTCGCTTTTTCCAAACGGAGTCTTGCAGGTTATTTTTGGATTAATACTAACCTGGAGAATCCACTCTGTAGTTGAAAAGGTCGGGATCTTCAAAGTCGGCGCTCATAAACGCACAGCAGTAAAGACAGTGATGTCACTGAAAAGCGACAGGTTCTGTGTCTGCCGTTTCCCCTCTTCTCTGTTAACATTATGGGTAACCCATTCAAGTGGCAAATTAAATGTGACACACATCATGTATTTAGAAAACAAGAAGATATGTTGTCAGGGTCAGGCCATACATCTGGAAACATATTTTTATTCAAATCAAGATAGTCTGCAGTTCGTGTAGGATTATTTTAATATTAGGCTAACCACAGCTGAATTGCAATGACTTTCTATGGGCTGGCTTGCAGTGCACCGTTCTCCCTTACCCGAAGTGGGGTCGCTATCACAATAGGACGGCCATATTTGTAGGCGCCCGTGTGTCTCTATAGGCAGAATCCAGAAGCTGGCAACCATACTTTGGTGTGACTGTACCTTAAAGGAATAGTTCACCCCCAAAATGCCTTTTTTTCTATGGATTACAGACCCCATGCAGACTTTCTTTTGTTTACATAAGTGGAACCTCTGCTTAATCCATAGAATTATTTAATGCTTTAACTATTGAAAAATAGCAGATATACAAGCTCACAGTGCAGCACCGAGTGCCGCGCTGCGAGTTTGTAGATCTGCTATTTTTGAAAAATCATGAAAATTTGTGCAAACATTTGAATATCACATTTTTTTAAGTGAACATTTCTAACTCAAATACGTATAATTCTAGGGGTCCTTGACATGAAAGAGTTTGAGAACCACTGACGTAGAAACGTGTTTTTCCAAAAACCTTTATAGAAGGATTTAGAAGACACTTATAGAATCGGGCCAAAATTCTAACGTTCACGATTTTTCAAAAATAGATTTACAAGCTCGCAGCGCGGCACTCGTGATCTTGTAGATCTGCTATTTTTTAATAGTTAATGCATAAAATAATACGCAATAATCAGTGATGTCATTACGTGCGCATCCCGCATCAAAAACTCATTCAAGTCGCCCAGGGACTCATTCATGTCATGGTCCTGGGGTCCCGGGGATGCGCCTCCATTGGAGTCCATGTTAAAATAATTTACCGGGTCGCGGTAAAAGAAAAACATTTTAAAATTCCACAGACACCACCATTGTTCATGGGTGAAAGCATCCTACTTTACCCTACGTTAACACAAATAAAATCCACATAGAAAGTCTTAAACAGGCGATAGAAACGTCAATGTTTTGATTCCACCGACGTCCGACGCCATTTTGCGCGCCCGAATTCATTAGGGGCACATGTTTTAGTAGTTTTAGTTCAAACATTAGCCAAATTGTAAAATAAATATAAGAAATAGGCAAACATTTTGAAAATAGACGATCTACAAGCTCACAGCGCTCTAAAACATTGTATTGAGGACTCATAAAACTTTTCTGGGACCCATTTGAATGACCACCTGTGGGTCCCGGGACCCATTACATTGAAAACCTAGTAACATCACTGAATAATGCGTACCCGTTCTGAATGGGTTAAGACTCATGGTGTACATGGAAGTGTTTAGACTGTACATTATTAAAAGTAGTACAACTAGAGTAGTAGTCGTAGTCTGTGTGTACAAATTATATTTACATATAACAGTAAAACTATTATTGGTTTTCAATGCATCATTTTATTACAAAACCACATCATTAACAGCAGCTAAAATGCTAACATGCTTATGTACAAAAAATGCAAACAAAGAAAATTAAATAGAAATAAATTATAGCATCACTATTATTAAAGAAATATTGCACTATTTATTGTATATACAGTCAAGACCATTACTAACTGTAGTAGCCTCCCTCCAGTCAAATCAGTGCTAATGTTAACGTCGCTCCTGACTGGATGGACAGGTTGAAGTTTAGAGGAAAATAATGATGGAAAATACTGATTCTTCCGTTTACCAGTTCCAGAATGTCAGTAGATGACAGTAAGGTACTTGGATCTTGTCACTGTCAGGCAGAAACCTCGTATCTCCAAGTTTCAAATGTGTATGTTTTTTCGTAAAGTAAAGTCCTGCTTCACCATACAAGTCTGTCCCACAAAACTAGTGAGAATAGACGATCTACAAGCACACAACACCTCGCTGTGCAAGACAACGTGTGCTTGTAGATCGTCTATTTTCATCGTTTAAATCATTTTTAAAATCATAAATACAAAATGAACGGTTTTGGACATACAAGGTTTCCAACCGACAACGACGATGTGTTGCATGTCAATAGGACCACTCGGGTGTTGGGATTTGAAGGTACAACCCCATAATTATTTGCAATAAACAATAAAATAAAACAAAAATCTTCAATCTTAGAACCCTTATTGACCCATTTTATACCAACCTCAAACACACACTTCCTTTCTTTAGTTGGCATCCGGTGTTTAAGTGTCCCTCCTCCCTCGCCAATACGACAAAGAGACGATAGGCATCAAAGGTTTCCTTCCCCATTAAAACTGATGGGAATATTATCATTGTTACCATGGGATGTTAACAACCTTAATATGTCCCAGTTCCCGTTTCAAATCAATAGTGACTGTTAGTGGCGGGAACGTTCAGTACACCTGGACAACCTCGGCCCATTCGGCGGGCGGCCAGCGCCCGTTGTCGCGCACGTTGCTGGGAGACGTCTTCCAGTCCCACGTGTGCACGGGCGACTGCCACCCGGGGCCGTAGTTGGCCTCCATGACGGTGTGCGCCTCACACGGCACTCGAACCCGCAGCTCCAGGAGCTCTGTCCAGCACAGCAAGAAGCGAGGGAAGACGTACCTGTGAAGACAGAGAGAGAAAGAAGAAAAGAAAGAAGAAGAGAATTAGAGAAAGAAAGAATGAAAGAGGGACAGTACCCGTATTAGTAGTAGGCAGGCACGTGGACACATATACATCAAAGGGGGCTTGAGCCCCAGCCCTTTTATCCGTCTGTAAAAAGTGCCCTCTCCAGACCATGAATGCAGTTTTTACTATGGTGAAAGAAATGCAAAATGCTCTCTTTCCATGCCATACCTGAAGGCAGCATTCAAGAGAATCGCCTTGTCCAAACTCTCCTGAACTTGAATGCAGCATCTTATGTTGAAAGAATTGCCCTCTCTATGTAGAAATCCATGCCGTTACGCCACATCGCCAGTATTGACATGATTATGTTTAGTTCAGTGTGGTATCGCTCACCGAAAATAGCCAACGTCAAAGCTCAGAGGGAAACGTGAGCTTGGAGGTCTGCTATTTCTGCTATTTTTTAAATTTTAGCCCCTGCCTCTCTAACATTCTCTAAATTTCACGTATGTGCAAATGTGCTGTGACAAACAACTCCCCAAGGCGTGGGGCCTATATTATTATTACAGTATTAGTGTTATTACTTGAACTTCCTGCCGGTTCGAGCCTGAGTTCCTCCGTTCCAGATGACATCACCGTCCTCGTAGTAGAAGAATATATCCAACTTGACCTCCTGTCCCTGGAAGGACAACTCTAGACTGTCCTCTACCTGATGGAGAGAGAGAGAGGGATTTTAAATCTTCCATACAATGTTGTTTTTGACAGCAAATTTTGATTTAGTTTTAGTCATAGTCTTTTGAATAAAATGTCATTTAATTTTAGTCATAATTTAGTCACCTGAAAAGTTTTAGTGTTAGTCTAATTTTAGTCGACTAAATATCATATGTTTTTAGGCGACTAAATCTACTGTTGATTTAGTCAACTAAAATGTATTTTGGCAGGCCTTGATGGCATCGTAATGACTGATTTTACACTTGGTTGCGTGCTGCTGCGACGCGTTGTGAGCTTGTAGATTGGCTATTTTCATTAGGCAACACCTAAGAGCAAACCAAACATAAGTCCCTCCCTAACATTTTAGTCTAGTTTTTATTTTGTTGACGAAATTGTCAATATATTTAGTCTAAGTTTTAGTCATCACAGCTTAGTATTTATTTAGTTTTCGTCAGAGAGAAAAATGCAGTCAACAAACATTTTTCGTCATCTATACTATAATTTTGCGAATGTCTGTCTGGGTGCACCCGATCCACATTGAATCACTGCATTGGATGCAAAGGAATTACTTTAAAATCAGCTCATGTTATGGGGCGGAATTGTACAACTCCAGCAATTCTTGACACCGGAGTTATCGGAATTACCCCAGGATCTCCATTCAACGACAACGCTCCTCCATTCGCTGTTCTCTCGGCCACCACGCCCACCTCTTTCGGGGGCAGAGCCTCCGTGAGCGGTCCTGGAAGGAGGGGGCGAGTTGCTATGGCAACCGTGGGCTAGGTCACATGACCATTTCATATTGTGGTTTTGGCATTTATATGCATTTTGATAACATTTATAGCGTTATTTTTATCATGTATTTTTATTTTATTTTCTCACAGTGAATTCGTGTGCTTTTGTGTGCATTTATTCATGTATTCATTTATTCATTCATGTATTATTTATTTCTTGCCAAAGAAAATGACATGGCCTGATGGCCATGATCGTGTTTAATTACTAATTATTTGATGTTATTTATAATGATGTGGTTTATAAACGTTTATTCATTAATTAGAAAGCCATTATTAAAACACTCCGGTGAGAACGGAAGTTTGTCGCGCAGGCGGAAGTTGCGTCACTGTAACAGGCTTCAATGTTTACAGACGTGACCATGGATGCTGCTCCGCTCTCTTTATATAGTGTAGTGCCGTTTTATTAAGAATTAATACCCATTTGGACTAACGTTAACATTTAGCTACAATATGTGATCATATATGTAATAAAAAAGAACGCCTATTTAATCTTGCAACGTTGTACCATGCACTGGAAACTAGCTTGTTTTTCTTCTGCTGTTCATCACAGCCATTGACAATCAAAACCATGTAAGTATTTGTTCAAAATACGTTTTAATGACTATCTGACTATCCAGCGATTTCGGCTCTATGTACTGTAGCCTGTTACCTTTGTGTGTTTAATGTGCAGCTTTCTGCAAAGTTCTATTTTGTTCACTGGCTTGTGTAGCCTCCGTTAGCATGTTAGCTTCCGTCTATGCTAATAAGCATAGAATTGAGACATTGTTGTTTATTGATCAACATTTCCATCCCCACAATGCCTTGTTTAGACTCATGGATGTTGTAGTAGATCAGGGGTTTTCAACAGGTGGTCCATGGACCACTGGTGGTCCCTGGAAGGGTGCCAGCCAGGTGGTCCCCAGTTATATGTAGAGTTGGTAACCAAATGGACCCTTATAGATATTTAAATCTCAAGAGTTAACGTATTGTTATATATCTGCATTAATGTTGCCTGTTATCTCTCCTATGGTAGCAATATGAATACCGGTAGCATGGAGTTGTCTAATGGTATGGTAGTCCATTGGTTGAGAAACAGTGAGACAGTGAGAGGTGTACTGTATAGACATGGAATGCATATATAAAGCTCATATATCCCTCCTCCCATGGTCCCCATGTTGATTCTTAGTGAGGGTGGTGGTCCTTGGCTCATAATCAGTTGAAAACCTGTTGTATAATGACCAGCAGTGTGATGAGACGTTTTTTTGTCCATTTTGGAGTGATAAAAAAGTCTGGTTGGATGTGAATTTGACTGACCTTTTCCAGAGGCTATTTGCAATGCATACTCTGTTGTGTTGAGCCATGTGACATCACAATGCAACGTTTTTATAGTACCATATCATGTTCTATTAGTCAGCACACTTGATTATTGTTACAATTTGGGGAGTGAGATGTGTGTAATAGTGTGTAAGTCAGTTAAATGCTGCTTAAATTAGAGCTGACACCAGCCAGACCTGTTGAGCTTAAAGATGAGTTGGCATGTACAACTTAGAGCATGATAACATTTTGTTTCTAAACATATTAAGCACAGTTTGGAGCATTCTTGTCTAGATGTAGGCTAGGTCCTAACCAAATGAACCCTGCATGATGCTATTGGCAGAAATATAGCAGCCCAGCTCACAACATGATGCCACTGTTTAATCAAAACTACTTTCCAATGTTTTGTTTGCTCCTCTGATAAAGGCAATAGCTATAGATTGAGTGAATCGGTCAGCCTGGTCAGGTCAAACTAATTCATCACAGAATTCACAGTAAACCGTGTTATTTTGCCATGCATCAATCCTCCAAAATGAGATAATTGTGACGATTAGCTCCAATAGTTGCGATCTGAACTGTACTACCGTGAAGCTGTACCTTTTTCGATGCAAACTTTTAATAGAGTCTTCAATCAATCAATCAATGAGGCGGAGTGGCTAGCTTCTAGATCTGCTCATTTCAAATAGCAAAGAGGTTAAATGCTATAGGGCTAATTCTTTGGTGGAGATGTACATACATACAGCACATAACGCTGCGCGCTAATTCAAACTGTGTTCAGAGCGACCATGTGACATACTGTATAATACATGATCACTTTGGGGTGTGTCAGAGGATCTTTAAAGAAAATGTTCAATCATAAACAGTAATGAATCCTTTGTATTGCAGATGGACAGAAGATTGCCGTCAGACTGTCGCCATGATTGGTCAGAAGATCAAACTGAAGGTGGAAGACTTCAACACCTCCACTACGGCAGCTAACCCAACCCCTGGACTACCATCAAATACTCCAGGTTGAGGATCCCATCTGGTCATCAATGTCAAAAGGGCATCTGAGGAGAAGTGTACTTGTTAGAGGACTGCATGGCAGGAAAGTGGTTCTACGAGAGACAAATTGAAGAAATGGCAAATGCCTCCTGCCAGACTGTCTGCATTCAATGACATGTAGACAGGACAAAGGGTTATGCACAGTCACTCCCTGGTGACTCTGACGCGACCGCAGTTTTCACAGGGACCCTGAGCACAACGCTGGGGGCCGATGGGCAAGGAGGGTCGCCGCAGACGGGCTGTGTTGTTGGAGGCGAACGAACCTTTGCAACGGAAATAGTGTCAATAGTGTAATATGTACACGTTAGGAAGCATATTTGGAAAAGTAAACGTATATTGTGTATTTTAAGAATAGCTTTTTATGCTACTCAGCTTTCCATTTTGCAAAAATGCCTAGATGAGGAACCCGCCCCTGATATAAAATTATGAGAGGCCCTCTTCCGATTTCGTAAGAGACTCGTCGCCAAATGCACGATATTTAAAAGGTATTTGGATGATAGGATGATAACCCCTTCTTCCCACTACTAGACTAATACGGATTAATATTGTCTGTGTTATTGTTTACAACCACAATTATTCACGTGTGGCAAGATTCCACTAGCTTTTTCAGAAGTTAATTTAATGTTTCCCATTTAATGATTTACTTATGCCGTGATGCACGCAACTGTTTCCCCAGGTTTTAAGGACTTTTTTAGTTGTTTCTCATAAGCGCGCATCCGTTGCAGAGGTCCTTTCTCCTCCAACAACACAGCCCAGCCCGTCTGCCGCGACCCTCCTTGCCCATCGTTCCTGGGAAAACCGTGGTCGTCATTCTAGCACCAGTACAGACCATGCGGAGGAGGAGGCAGTGATACCTATGGATTACTCACCACATGGATATAATGTTTTTGTTGTATTCATGACCCAATAATTCAATTTTAACAGAGGGCGAGTCATTTTTGGGGTGAACGACTCCTTTATGAAGCACGGCTAGAGCCAGAGTTCATCAATATATCCGTAAACCGGACACATTTTGTCTGTGAGTACACAGACAAATGTGTCTAGATTTTCTTTTTCACCCACCATTTATAATTTTCTTATTTTGATCATAAGACCCAATTGCAATTACTGAATGTCAAGTCTCCAGGTTTTCTTCAGAAGATGTTTGACACTTATTTACTATGACACTATGGCATATTAGTGCAAGGACCACCATAACACTGAGTGTGTACAAAATGGTGAAATGGTTTTGTTGGGCGTCTATGCGAACCCAATTGGCCTGTGTTCCAGGGAGGGAAACTGGGCGGGGAGGGTGATGTTGGTCATTGCATGTACTCCAGTCCGGACCTACAGGCTTACAAAAGAGCTGGTTTGATGGGCTGAACAAATACTGTAGCATTCGATTACATAAACATATAAATGTATGAATGGGTTTCAAATGTAGCCCCACACCTGCCTGCCCTACAAAGGCAGAGTGCAGTAACTACGTTTTCGGACACACTGACTTATTTGTGTCGCCCAAAGGTCAAATTAGCCTTCATGATATTTGGGGGATGAGCAATTAGCTCAAGAACTTAAATGCCTTTATCTCTTTTGGTGAAATTCAGGAACGTAGTTACTGCACTCTGCCTTTGTAGGGAGACCAGCCATGTTGAGAACCGACATGCGTTTCACAAATTGAAACACCTCTGTAGGTCGTCAACAACTATGTTTGAAAGCCATGAATAAGTTACAACAGTCGAAATGGGTCAAAACAATTGTATATGGCATCTAATGGTTACAACTTGTAAGTGTTTTTGTTTTACCTTAATCCCAGCATACTAGTCTTTGCTGAATTGCTGTACAGTTGCAATGCACATAGCATCTTTTCAAGAAGCATTTGTATGAATGTTATGAGACAGTTAATACTGTATGTGTGTTACTACTCATTTTGGGTTATTGCAATAAACCAAATACCTGTTACCTCTTCTCCTTAATCCTTATTTCCACTTCTTTTATCAATGCTTAACAATGTCCGTTGTTAACTGAAAACATAAAGAAGCTTTAAGCATTATACATTTCAATGCAATATTTTACAGCTGATGAAATTGACTGACTGTTGCTTAGAGGTTCTTTTTAAAGATGCAGTGCTGTACATTTTCCATGTCAATGTCATAAAAGTAGACTACACTGTTGGCACTGGATTTCATCAATAAAATGTTGTCATAAATGTGCCATTTGTAGAATTCCCATGTCGATGCCATGTAATATATAGGTGTACAGTATGTGTAAGTGTAATAGTGTAATAGATGTAATGGTGTATAGTGTAACAGTGTAATAGTGTGTTATGACCCCCCTCTAGGCCAGTGGTTCTCAACCTGTGGGTCAGGACCCCCTGGGGGTCCCCACATTATTTTGGGGGGTCCCCAAATGATTAACTTAATGTGCAACATTGTTTTCTCACTCAACAGTAAACAAACCAACATAAAGATGATGTGAATCGACGGTATCTGTACATTTCTAAAGTGACAATTTAAGGACTTTTTAATTCCTCTAGAATGACAAATTAAACATTGGCCAAATTGTCAAACATTAGAGGCAGAAATTGTGAAAATAGCTGATCTACATGCTCACAAGGCCTTGCGTTGTGAGAAGGTGTGAGCATGTAGATCGGCTATTTTCACAATAGAACCATTTCATACAAAATGTAATGCCTCAACTCCTAGTGCTCGTCAGGATGTGTGTGTGAGTGTGTGTGTGGGGGTGGGGGGGTCCCCGGGGGGTCCCCAGTTAAAATATAATTATTTGGGGGGTCACGGCCTGAAAAGGTTGAGAACCACTGCTCTAGGCCACTAAGGGTGAGCTTCAAGTGGCATTTGAGATGTGCCACAACATGTCATTTCCACTGTTTCACTGTGATTAGAAATGTTAATATGTAATGTTTAATGTAATACTATGCTATAGTACTTGTTGAGGACTCCTAGACCGAAAAGAGATAGAGAGATAGGTTGATGAAAACAAGCCTAATACACATCCTATTACTATTACACACCAAATGAATATGTGTCCCATTTTGAGGAGTGCTTGAGGATCGAGATCTCAAGGCCATAGGTCACAGGTCATATTTGAAAGTGGAGCTCTCTGTGTGACAGCTAACTGTCACTGCTGTGTTTAAATATGGCCCTAGTCGCTGTCCTGATGTCTCAATCCTAGACAGTGTGTCCAGGAATTCAATTGACCAGTGTGGTATGTGTGTGCTGTGCACATCTGTGTGTGGGGAACTCTACTGCAGAGCGTCTCTCCTGTTTGGGGCCTTTTGACGTCTGGGATCACTTGTTCCTTTTCCCGCTTGTCTGCTCCTCCATAATGCCTGTGGAGTTATTTGGGCCATAGTTTTGGATAATCAATCACACACTTGGGCATAATCACAAAACAGTACAGTTCAGTTATACAAGTTCAACTAAAAGGATTTAAAACCAAGAAAGTGCAATGGCTTGTTCTCAACGTCACTGGATTGTGTACTGTAGGTCAGTGAGGTAGTAGATGTGTCAACTAAAACAAATATAATCTTGAGCTATAAAGTATGCCAAATAAGTATTAAGTTGTTTACAATGGATTGTCTTGGTGTACAGTCTATAGGTGTTATAGGTGTATAGGTGTAGGGTGGTGTTATAGAGGTGTTATAGAGGTTATCACCCTATTGACAAAACCAGTGGTTTTCAGAGACAAAGAGACACATGTACAGTATTCCTAGTCGCACATAACATTTCTAACCACAGTGGAACAGTGGAAATGACACATCTCAAATGCCACTTTTGAAGCTCACCCTTAGTGGCCTAGAGGGGGGTCATGACACACTATTACACTGTTACACTATACACCCATTTACACCATTACATCTATTACACTACCCCACCCCCACACACACACTCTCACACACACACCCTGACGAGCACTAGGAGTTGAGGCATTACATTTTGTATGAAATGGTTCTATTGTGAAAATAGCCGATCTACATGCTCACACCGCCTCACAACGCAAGGCCTTGTGAGCATGTAGATCAGCTATTTTCACAATTTCTGCCTCTAATGTTTGACAATTTGGCCAATGTTTAATTTGTCATTCTAGAGGAATTAAAAAGTCCTTAAATTGTCACTTTAGAAATGTACAGATACCGTCGATTCACATCATCTTTATGTTGGTTTGTTTACTGTTGAGTGAGAAAACAATGTTGCACATTAAGTTAATCATTTGGGGACCCCCTAAAATAATGTGGGGACCCCCAGGGGGTCCTGACCCACAGGTTGAGAACCACTGGCCTAGAGGGGGGTCATAACACACTATTACACTGTTACACTATACACCATTACATCTATTACACTATTACACTTACACATACTGTACACCTATATATTACATGGCATCTACATGGGAATTCTACAAATGGCACATTTATGACAACATTTTATTGATGAAATCCAGTGCCAACAGTGTAGTCTACTTTTATGACATTGACATGGAAAATGTACAGCACTGCATCTTTAAAAAGAACCTCTAAGCAACAGTCAGTCAATTTCATCAGCTGTAAAATATTGCATTGAAATGTATAATGCTTAAAGCTTCTTTATGTTTTCAGTTAACAACGGACATTGTTAAGCATTGATAAAAGAAGTGGAAATAAGGATTAAGGAGAAGAGGTAACAGGTATTTGGTTTATTGCAATAACCCAAAATGAGTAGTAACACACATACAGTATTAACTGTCTCATAACATTCATACAAATGCTTCTTGAAAAGATGCTATGTGCATTGCAACTGTACAGCAATTCAGCAAAGACTAGTATGCTGGGATTAAGGTAAAACAAAAACACTTACAAGTTGTAACCATTAGATGCCATATACAATTGTTTTGACCCATTTCGACTGTTGTAACTTATTCATGGCTTTCAAACATAGTTGTTGACGACCTACAGAGGTGTTTCAATTTGTGAAACGCATGTCGGTTCTCAACATGGCTGGTCTCCCTACAAAGGCAGAGTGCAGTAACTACGTTCCTGAATTTCACCAAAAGAGATAAAGGCATTTAAGTTCTTGAGCTAATTGCTCATCCCCCAAATATCATGAAGGCTAATTTGACCTTTGGGCGACACAAATAAGTCAGTGTGTCCGAAAACGTAGTTACTGCACTCTGCCTTTGTAGGGCAGGCAGGTGTGGGGCTACATTTGAAACCCATTCATACATTTATATGTTTATGTAATCGAATGCTACAGTATTTGTTCAGCCCATCAAACCAGCTCTTTTGTAAGCCTGTAGGTCCGGACTGGAGTACATGCAATGACCAACATCACCCTCCCCGCCCAGTTTCCCTCCCTGGAACACAGGCCAATTGGGTTCGCATAGACGCCCAACAAAACCATTTCACCATTTTGTACACACTCAGTGTTATGGTGGTCCTTGCACTAATATGCCATAGTGTCATAGTAAATAAGTGTCAAACATCTTCTGAAGAAAACCTGGAGACTTGACATTCAGTAATTGCAATTGGGTCTTATGATCAAAATAAGAAAATTATAAATGGTGGGTGAAAAAGAAAATCTAGACACATTTGTCTGTGTACTCACAGACAAAATGTGTCCGGTTTACGGATATATTGATGAACTCTGGCTCTAGCCGTGCTTCATAAAGGAGTCGTTCACCCCAAAAATGACTCGCCCTCTGTTAAAATTGAATTATTGGGTCATGAATACAACAAAAACATTATATCCATGTGGTGAGTAATCCATAGGTATCACTGCCTCCTCCTCCGCATGGTCTGTACTGGTGCTAGAATGACGACCACGGTTTTCCCAGGAACGATGGGCAAGGAGGGTCGCGGCAGACGGGCTGGGCTGTGTTGTTGGAGGAGAAAGGACCTCTGCAACGGATGCGCGCTTATGAGAAACAACTAAAATAAGTCCTTAAAACCTGGGGAAACAGTTGCGTGCATCACGGCATAAGTAAATCATTAAATGGGAAACATTAAATTAACTTCTGAAAAAGCTAGTGGAATCTTGCCACACGTGAATAATTGTGGTTGTAAACAATAACACAGACAATATTAATCCGTATTAGTCTAGTAGTGGGAAGAAGGGGTTATCATCCTATCATCCAAATACCTTTTAAATATCGTGCATTTGGCGACGAGTCTCTTACGAAATCGGAAGAGGGCCTCTCATAATTTTATATCAGGGGCGGGTTCCTCATCTAGGCATTTTTGCAAAATGGAAAGCTGAGTAGCATAAAAAGCTATTCTTAAAATACACAATATACGTTTACTTTTCCAAATATGCTTCCTAACGTGTACATATTACACTATTGACACTATTTCCGTTGCAAAGGTTCGTTCGCCTCCAACAACACAGCCCGTCTGCGGCGACCCTCCTTGCCCATCGGCCCCCAGCGTTGTGCTCAGGGTCCCTGTGAAAACTGCGGTCGCGTCAGAGTCACCAGGGAGTGACTGTGCATAACCCTTTGTCCTGTCTACATGTCATTGAATGCAGACAGTCTGGCAGGAGGCATTTGCCATTTCTTCAATTTGTCTCTCGTAGAACCACTTTCCTGCCATGCAGTCCTCTAACAAGTACACTTCTCCTCAGATGCCCTTTTGACATTGATGACCAGATGGGATCCTCAACCTGGAGTATTTGATGGTAGTCCAGGGGTTGGGTTAGCTGCCGTAGTGGAGGTGTTGAAGTCTTCCACCTTCAGTTTGATCTTCTGACCAATCATGGCGACAGTCTGACGGCAATCTTCTGTCCATCTGCAATACAAAGGATTCATTACTGTTTATGATTGAACATTTTCTTTAAAGATCCTCTGACACACCCCAAAGTGATCATGTATTATACAGTATGTCACATGGTCGCTCTGAACACAGTTTGAATTAGCGCGCAGCGTTATGTGCTGTATGTATGTACATCTCCACCAAAGAATTAGCCCTATAGCATTTAACCTCTTTGCTATTTGAAATGAGCAGATCTAGAAGCTAGCCACTCCGCCTCATTGATTGATTGATTGAAGACTCTATTAAAAGTTTGCATCGAAAAAGGTACAGCTTCACGGTAGTACAGTTCAGATCGCAACTATTGGAGCTAATCGTCACAATTATCTCATTTTGGAGGATTGATGCATGGCAAAATAACACGGTTTACTGTGAATTCTGTGATGAATTAGTTTGACCTGACCAGACTGACCGATTCACTCAATCTATAGCTATTGCCTTTATCAGAGGAGCAAACAAAACATTGGAAAGTAGTTTTGATTAAACAGTGGCATCATGTTGTGAGCTGGGCTGCTATATTTCTGCCAATAGCATCATGCAGGGTTCATTTGGTTAGGACCTAGCCTACATCTAGACAAGAATGCTCCAAACTGTGCTTAATATGTTTAGAAACAAAATGTTATCATGCTCTAAGTTGTACATGCCAACTCATCTTTAAGCTCAACAGGTCTGGCTGGTGTCAGCTCTAATTTAAGCAGCATTTAACTGACTTACACACTATTACACACATCTCACTCCCCAAATTGTAACAATAATCAAGTGTGCTGACTAATAGAACATGATATGGTACTATAAAAACGTTGCATTGTGATGTCACATGGCTCAACACAACAGAGTATGCATTGCAAATAGCCTCTGGAAAAGGTCAGTCAAATTCACATCCAACCAGACTTTTTTATCACTCCAAAATGGACAAAAAAACGTCTCATCACACTGCTGGTCATTATACAACAGGTTTTCAACTGATTATGAGCCAAGGACCACCACCCTCACTAAGAATCAACATGGGGACCATGGGAGGAGGGATATATGAGCTTTATATATGCATTCCATGTCTATACAGTACACCTCTCACTGTCTCACTGTTTCTCAACCAATGGACTACCATACCATTAGACAACTCCATGCTACCGGTATTCATATTGCTACCATAGGAGAGATAACAGGCAACATTAATGCAGATATATAACAATACGTTAACTCTTGAGATTTAAATATCTATAAGGGTCCATTTGGTTACCAACTCTACATATAACTGGGGACCACCTGGCTGGCACCCTTCCAGGGACCACCAGTGGTCCATGGACCACCTGTTGAAAACCCCTGATCTACTACAACATCCATGAGTCTAAACAAGGCATTGTGGGGATGGAAATGTTGATCAATAAACAACAATGTCTCAATTCTATGCTTATTAGCATAGACGGAAGCTAAAATGCTAACGGAGGCTACACAAGCCAGTGAACAAAATAGAACTTTGCAGAAAGCTGCACATTAAACACACAAAGGTAACAGGCTACAGTACATACAGAGCCGAAATCGCTGGATAGTCAGATAGTCATTAAAACGTATTTTGAACAAATACTTACATGGTTTTGATTGTCAATGGCTGTGATGAACAGCAGAAGAAAAACAAGCTAGTTTCCAGTGCATGGTACAACGTTGCAAGATTAAATAGGCGTTCTTTTTTATTACATATATGATCACATATTGTAGCTAAATGTTAACGTTAGTCCAAATGGGTATTAATTCTTAATAAAACGGCACTACACTATATAAAGAGAGCGGAGCAGCATCCATGGTCACGTCTGTAAACATTGAAGCCTGTTACAGTGACGCAACTTCCGCCTGCGCGACAAACTTCCGTTCTCACCGGAGTGTTTTAATAATGGCTTTCTAATTAATGAATAAACGTTTATAAACCACATCATTATAAATAACATCAAATAATTAGTAATTAAACACGATCATGGCCATCAGGCCATGTCATTTTCTTTGGCAAGAAATAAATAATACATGAATGAATAAATGAATACATGAATAAATGCACACAAAAGCACACGAATTCACTGTGAGAAAATAAAATAAAAATACATGATAAAAATAACGCTATAAATGTTATCAAAATGCATATAAATGCCAAAACCACAATATGAAATGGTCATGTGACCTAGCCCACGGTTGCCATAGCAACTCGCCCCCTCCTTCCAGGACCGCTCACGGAGGCTCTGCCCCCGAAAGAGGTGGGCGTGGTGGCCGAGAGAACAGCGAATGGAGGAGCGTTGTCGTTGAATGGAGATCCTGGGGTAATTCCGATAACTCCGGTGTCAAGAATTGCTGGAGTTGTACAATTCCGCCCCATAACATGAGCTGATTTTAAAGTAATTCCTTTGCATCCAATGCAGTGATTCAATGTGGATCGGGTGCTGAGTGAGTGTCTGTCTGTCTGAGTGTTTCTCCTCAGTGGCTGGAGCAATTGATCTGAAATCGCATCACCATTAGCATATGAACACACCTGACATAACTGTGAAGCCCGTTTGTCACTTTCACAAATCATATGCTGTATATTAGCATTTTTATGGTGTAACTACTATCTATTCTGCATCTAGCATGAGGCATGTCTATTCTGCATCTAGCATGGGGCAACATGTTTAACCAGCTCTGTGTGTGTGTGTGTGCGTGTGTGTGTGTGTGTGTGTGTGTGTGTGTGGGGGGGGGGGGGGGGGGTGTTGGCTGGCCCTCTTTCAGATGTTGTCATGTAGATCGGAACACAGTATCTCTGTAGCCTTTAAACGAAACGGGTATTTCTTACATTGATGCTCCTACATATTATCATGCAAGCACCAGAAAGTTACTTTCCATCCCTCATATACTGTGTGCACAGTGCACACCCCATAACCCACACACTGCACATCATTTCGGAGCTCATATCTTTGAACGGGTAAGGACTAGTAGTTTTAGTCGACGAAATGAACAGTGCTTCCATAAAAAGCAATGCTACAATAAGAGTCGCTTTCAAATGCTCAGAGTCGGCGTGAGCACCTTGCCAAACTTGTGCTTGAGCGGCAGCCCGGCGCGTGCCATCGCTGTGATGATCTCAGGTCGGTAGTCGCGGGCCAACACCCCCAGGTCCACGTCCCGGCTCCACGTGATGATGTCACACTGCCGGAGCCACCCTGATTGGACGAGAGCAGAGCAGAGGGAGAGAGCAGCTAGCATCACTAGCATTCTGCCTCCCATTTCACTCTTGGAGATTCTAGGAAACACAAGAGTAGGGGTGGGCGATATGGAAAAATACAATATCACAATATTTTTCCAAGCTGTATCACGATACACGATTTTATCACGATTCTTCTTCAAGTTACTTGATAAAAACAAGACTCTCTGGGTTCCTTTTGGGAGGTCTAAATTGAACTTAACAAGTATGTAACTCTAACAGTATACAAATGAAACCAAATGGAGAGGGGAGACCTTGACATTTTAAAGTTTGAGAACCAATTTTGGTTTTAGACCAAAATGCAGGTTTAAATTAAATTCTGCTATGAATCTCTGTATAAAAGATTAAACAGGATTTTTTACAAGGCTCCATCAATTATTGTATCACGATATATATAATACGATACCTCTGAAAAGGCATATCGTGGAGACATTGTATCGTCTCAGCGATAATTATCACCATATCGCCCACCCCTACACAAGAGAGCCTGCATACTGGGAGTGCAGAGGTGTTCTAGTGGGGTTATATAACGTATAAGGCACATTGAGCTCTTTAAAGCCTGTAACACTGGCTGCAAACGGCACGCATCAACACTAATAGCTAACAATGGAAGAAGAAATATGCGCTACACTCCCTCTGCCAACCTGGGGAGACAGCGGACTGACCTCATGCTTCCTTCTCTGCATGAGGAGTCCACGTTGCTTCTTTTCACCTAACAGGGTGGAGTTTCCCGGGTTGGAAGTAGCGTGTGGAAGGAACACGTTATTCCAACAGTTCCTTTCCCCTCTATCAGGGGTCATCAGTAATTGTTGTATATACCAGGGGTTCCTAAACCTTTTTGTCCCAGGGCACCCCATAAATATTGTTTTAATCCGAGGCACCCCTACATTATAATTTTCACTCCCAGCACCTTATATTTATAGCATATCGTCGTTGTCGGGTGGAAACCTTGTATGTCCAAAACCGTTCGTTTTGTATTTATCATGTATAAAATGTACTAAACTAGTGAAAACAGCAGATCTAGATTGGCTGTTTTCACTAGTTTTGTGTATGATGAAGCAGGGCTTTGCTTTACCAAAAGACGTACACATTTAAAACTTGGAGATACAAGGTTTCTGCCCGACAGTGACGATATTTTAGTGATTATGTTGCGAGGAAAACATTGAGATAATAGCCATTTTGGTTAGAACTGACTGAAAATAACTTTGTACTTCAAGTTTAAAATGATACTAAATATTTTTTCAAGTGTCCAAATAAATTCCAAATATTATCAAATGATCTCGCGGCACCCCTGGACTGCCGTCGCGGCACCCCAGGGTGCCCCGTCACCCACTTTGAAAACCCCTGGTATATACAGTACATGCAACTCTGTGTACTACCGGTATATGTTTATACTTTTAGCAGTACTAGTACTCACCCAGGCAAGTACCGCTGCTCAGCCAGAAGGGAATGGAGAGATCGTTCAGCGTCTTGGCAGAAAGGTGGAGGAGCGATTTTGCTCGTCTGCGAAACTCAATGGCTTCCTGCCCACCATCGTCTGGGTAGAGCTGGGGAAGGAGAGGAAGGGATGGATAAAACCCAACAGTTGAGTTGAGACTTTATGAGCGATCTGATCATAGGCTCTTGCTCACGCATTCGAAATACGCTCAGTTTTATCAGTTTCATACGGGCAATCTCCCTCTCCAATAGAGATGGAGGTAGCATAGAGCTTAGCATAGAGCGCCATACACAATGACTGAACAGAGAATAAGCAGAGACCTACATACACAATGAATAAAGATATAATTAGAATAGCCAGGGTATCTCTAAAGCCTGACATATGATCTTCAATACCATCGCTCCTATTTCTACTAAATCAGGGGTCTTCAACATGGGGTCCAGGACCCCTAGGGGGTCCTCAGAGTTACTACAGGGGGTCCTCCAAATCTTTGTGTGATAGAAACCGTTTTTCCCCTTTTTTTAAATTAACCACTTGAACCCTAATGTCCATATTCTGAGAACTTTAGGAAAAAATTGCAGCGCTCACAACGCCTCGCAGCGCGAGGCGTTGTGAGCGCTGTGAGCTTGTAGATCGGCTATTTTCGGCAAAGAGGTTTGGTGTAGAGGGGAAAAAAGAGCAGACTAAGTACAGAGTGAAAGGTCAAGTTTATTAAGTATTGAAGGTTCAAGTGGTTACATATCTGATAACACAAATTGACATGAATCCAAAATACACTGATGATTGTGCTGTCAAACGATGAAACTATATGGAATCTGGGGGTCCCTGCTTCATCTCTCTCTCAGCTAAGAGGTCCTTGGCCTGAAAACGTTGAAGACCCCTGTACTAAACAAACAGAGATTCTGCATTGATGCGATGTATTGTAGTGCACGGCATGCGCCACAAGAGGGCAGGTGGTGTCTGAGTGGTGGGGATACACCAGGGGATAAATGCTTTAGCCACTGTTTGAGAGTATTTTGAGTTTATGGCCGATTGATACTTCACCATAGGATCATGTCGCTGGACAAAAACAGACAATCTACAAGCTCACATGTCGCGTTCATCTCTATGACACGTTCTGAGCTTGGAAATAGGCTATTTTCAGCAATGCAAGGGAGTAGAAATGTAGCATTAGTAGGGCTATCACAATTATGACATTTTACATGACGAATGATTGTCACTCAAATAATTGCAATTAATGATTTAATTGTGTTTTTGTCGTTGGCAATTACATTTCTGTTTGGCTTGTAGGCTTTGAAGTTGCACATGGCAGTTATGACTGATAACCTAAACATATAAAGAAATGACTGACGTATGTGACAACTTTGTACTTTAAAAAGAACATTAATAGTGGAAATAACCGATCTACATGCGACGCGTTGTGAGCTTGTAGATCTGCTATTTCCACTATTTTTTTGAAATACTTGAAAACACATGAACATTTTACAACATGGAAACGATTATGACAGACGATTATGACAAAATAATTGCGATTATGTCAAATAAGTGCGATTAGACGATTACGTCATAATTGTGACAGGCCTAAGTGTTAGTCCTGATGATAAAAGGTAACCAGCTGACACAGTTCGCCTGTGTTCACGTAAAATGAAGCCTACCCTATACTCACCCGGTAGAAGTCGCGCGCCTCCCGGTGTCGACATTCCACGTAGCGGGCGCTGCGCCGCTCCGACAGAAAGCGCGAGACGTTGCGCGGAATTCGGACATCGAGGCCGTCCAATGTGGTCAACACCAGCGCCGGTCTGAAAGTGGCGCGCGCACACACACACACACACACACACACACACACACACACACACACACACACACACACACACACACACACACACACACACACAATTTCTTAACACTAAATAATACACCTGCTTATTCACATACTTTATACAATAATATTTTAAAACATGACAGACCTGGAATTATTTTATACTTTTGCTATTGAAAATTGCAGATCTACAAGCTCACTGAGAGCTTGTAGATCTGCTATTTTTCAAGTTTTAAAAAGTCATGAAAATGAGTGCAAATCTTTGAATCTTTGAATTTGATACATATATTTTGAGATGGGGGTCGGCGGACAAATAAATACGATTTTGTGTGTCCTTCACATGAAAAGGTTTGAGAACCACTGATATAGAAACATAGGTTTAGGATTTAGGAGACATCTATAGAATGAATCAGGTCAAACATATTCAAAGACAGGCACAAAAATAGCAGATATACAAGCTCAATGTGAGCTTGTATATCTGCTGTTTTTCAATAGTTAAAGCATAAAACAATGGTTAAAGTAATAACGCATTCCCGGCCTTAATTTTTTAACCTGGGTGGCTAGCACTAACTGACCTGTCGTAGGCGCCGGGGTGGCGCCCATAGTCCAGCATCTTGAACGGAGCGAACGTGCGGTCGGCGGACGCCTTGAGCCGCAGCGCACCGTGCCAGAGGTAGTTCCCGCTCCGCTCATACAGGAGGGTCACCTGGTGGCACAGAATGATGACAATACTGCTAGAATTCCATGAATTATAATAATGACAATTAGCTCACAATGATTACATAATCGCAATTATTTCATCATAATCATCATAATAGTATCCATGTTGAAAGATATATTGATACATTTTCAAACATTTTCAAAAATAGTGAAAATAAACGATCCACAAGCTCACAGCGCGTTGCCATGCAACGCGTTGTAATCTTGTAGTACGGCTATTTCCACTATCAATGTTTTTTATAAAAGTCGTCGAACATCTCAGTCATTTCTTTGTATATTTAGGTTATGTGTCATATCTGCCATGTGCAACTTCAAAGCCTAAAAGTCCTAAAATAAATGTAATTGTTAACAATGACAAAGACACAATTAAATTGTTAATCGCAATTATTTGAGTGACAATTAATCGTCACGTAAAATGTCATAATCGTCACAGCCCTAATGACAATACTAGCTAACAGGACTAATAGCTCCAGGGGTTCTAATAATAATATATAAAATAACAATAAATAATGGTTGGAATATCAAATCGATTAATCTACTGGAATTACCATCACAATTCAGCCTATATAAACTAAGCAAGATGAGCATACCTGGACAACATAGCCACGGTGGCGGAAGAGGAAGTGCAGTGGAATCTGGTTGGCTGAGAGGTCGTCCATGCTGGCCAATCGCGGGTCTTCGCCTCGCACCTCCAGCACATCGAAGCCTCTCTCCTCCGCCAGCGCTAGCAGAGAAGGCTAAACCAAACCATGACAAAGTATTATACTCTGTTAGTGAAATAGATGTTCTTTTCCTCTTCAAGACCGTGGAGCTACTCAAATTAAGCCATGAGAAACTGACCCAGAATATGATGGAAACGGGAATGCCATTGTGGCAAAAAAGTATTGCAATTAACAATATTACCGCGATAATCAAAATATGCTTGAAGTTTTCAAATGGCACTTTTCTTAACCATCCATCTGGGAGGAATTAAATAGCAGATCTACAAGTTTGTAGATCTGCTATTTTTTCGGCAAGGTTTTATCAAGTATAGAGGGTTTAAGTCTAAGTGGTAATTCATCCCAGTGCATGACAGTTTTCACAATGAATCAGAATCTCTGCAATACGATTATCGTGAGTGTTTGTTTTTTTATTTTTTATCATCACACTAAACAATAATAACGATCATTGTCCCATCCCTATAGTAAGGGAAAGTTAGCCGAGTATTAAACCAATCTGTGAACTAAATCTAAATCAATATCTTTCTTCACAAATGTGTTCATAAAGGTGTCTACTTAGCCTCGCAAGCCATCCAGAGTTACGTCATCACCAATGTGCTTCCTTTCTCGGTCTGGTGTCCCTCCCATCGAGTCTCTTTATGAGAAATAGGTTCTTCAATTTCCAATCAAAAGGCTGCATTTCGAGCGAACCCGCCTCACACCGCTCCTGATTGGTCGAGCGGCTGCTACAGCTCTCGCATTTTGACAACAAACATGGCGGACCCCATGTCCGATGCGAGTTCACAAATCGCAAATAAAAGCTGCATTAAGCGAAGTTTTATCTGAAATCAACGGCATCTCATAACTTAAAAACGAACAACAGTTTGCACCTTTGGAATTTCTGTCTGGAAAAGACGTATTTGATGTTCTCCCGACGATGTTTTGATGCGCTGATGACTACTGACTAGACCTGTCAGTCAAAGTGAGTAACTACGTCATTGCGTAATGCATTGTCTACGGAGGACTCCCAGACAGTCTGGCTGTTGCGAGGCTAGTGTCTACTATCACCTCTGAACTTTCTCAATCACAACTCCCTTCGGAAACTTTGTGGGAGCCAATCAAAGTTGGGGGTATCCCGAGGGCCTGGGATTAAAGGGGGAAAAATAAAAAATGGCCAATATGAGTGTATGAGGTGTGTAATTAGGGTATTTTGTGGCTGCTGAATCCATTCCATTCCAACTCCCTGGCCATAAAATAGGCCACACCTACCTTTGTGTGTCCACGAGACATATAATATTGGCAAATAAAAAAATGGTTTGAGTAGGGTTTGAATTCATGAAAACTATTCAACATCAGGTGGGTAAGCGCACATCATGAAACACAGGATAACATGATACAATCTGACAAGGAACACTCAAACAGGGTTTAAAACATAGGGACTAACAGGACACAGGTGAACTCGAATGACATTATTGGCTAGGCCTTAGCCAATTAGGCCTATTTCATGGCCAAGGAGTCATTTTAACTGAAAACGAATGGTTGGAATGGATTCAGCAGCCCAAAAATACCCTAATTACACACCCCATATGCTCATATTGGCCATTTTTTCATTTTATCTCCTTTAATCCCAGGCATCCCGATACCCCCAACTTTGATTGGCTCCCACAAAGTTCCCCAAGGGAGTTGTGTTTGAGAAAGTTCAGAGGTGATAGTAGACACCTTTATGAACATTATTTGTGAAGAAAGATATTGATTTAGATTTAGTTCTCAGATTGGTTTAATACTCGGCTAACTTTCCCTTACTAGTAGGACAGAACCTATTCCACTAAGTGGGAGAGTGTTTTTTGCAGGTCTTTCAGTCCGAGTGTATCAAAAAATCAAACCTTGGTTCGAAGTGGAGCGGTGAATTTGAGCAGTTCCAGGTCTATGTTTTTGATTCTATGTGTTCTAAATCTATGAACTCTGTCCTAGATCTATAATGCAGTGATGTTGCTAGCTTTTTAATGTGTCATGCTGTTGTGTGTGTGTGGGGGGGGGGGGGGGGGGGGGGGGGGGGGGGTTAGTGTTGGTGCGTGCGTGTGTGTGTGTGTGTGTGTGTGTGCGTTTGTGTAGTGAGTGTGGGTGGGGGGGGGGGGTGTGTGTGTGTGTCATGCTGTTGTGTGTGTGTGGGGGGGGGGTGAGTGTTGCTGCGTGAGTGTGGGTGGGGGGGGGGGGTGTCATGATGTTGTGTGTGTGTGTGTGGGGGGGGGGGGGGGGGGTGAGTGTTGCTGCGTGCGCGTGTGTGTGTGTGTGTGTGCGTGCGTGCGTGCGTGCGTGTGTGTGCGTGGGGGGGGGGGGGGGGGGTGAGTGTTGCTGCATGTGTGTGTGTGTGTGTGTGTGTGTGTGTATGTGTGCCTGCACAACAGCGCCCCTCCTTTAACTTGTGTGGCCACTCAAGGTATTGCCAGGCTACAGACATAGCCACCCAGAGACATAGCCACCCACGGACATACCTGTCTATTGGGAGCGCTTTCACCGCTCCAAAAAGCAACTGGGTTAAGCACCGTTGGTCCGACCAGTTTAACATTCACCAGCATTGGCAGGTTAGCATTTCACCAGATTAGCATTGACCAGCGTTGGCAGGTTAGCATTCACCAGCGTTAGTTTTACTGAGGTTAGGGTTACGGTTAAGGTTTGGTCTATCTCCGTACCCCTGACTTTCGTTTTCTCTCCCTACAGTAAATAAACCAACATAAAGTTTAAGTGTATAGAGGGTATCTGCACATTTATAAAGTGACAATTTAAGGACTTTTTAATACCTCTAAAATGAAACATTAAACATTGGAGGCAGAAATTGTGAAAATAGCAGATCTACATGCTCACAACGCCTCACAACAGAACCTTATTATACAAAATGTAATGCCTCAACTCTTACAGTAGTGCTCGTCAGAGTAGGAGGGGCTCCCCTGTTGAAATATGATTATTTTGGGGGTCGCGGCCTGAAAAGGTTGAGGACCACTGCTGTGTGTTAAGTAGAATCTACTCACGTCGTACTTCCATAGGTTGGCCAGCAGGCCGAAGGAGGTGACCGGCCGTCCGGTGCACAGGAAGCTGCAGTGTGGCTCCCTCAGACGGCCCTCCTGCTGCAGCAGCTCGTCCTGGGAGAGCAGAGCCAGGCTGGCCACGTCCGCCAGGAACACTGGCAGGTTGAAGTGCTGCGCCAGGCTGAGGAACTTCTTCACTGTGTTCTAGCAACGTGAAAGAGCGAGGCGTTGTGAGCTTGTAGATCTGCTATTTTTGGCTAAAGTTCTCAGAATATGGACATTAGGGTTCAAGTGGTTAAAGGACAACTCTGCCCTAAATCACTTCTAGGCTAATGTTTCTACTTATATTTATCCCGAAAGACTGTCCATGGGGTCTATTAGGCAGAAATGCCCCTGTTGTCCAGTTTCCCCAGCACAATGCAGCAGCTGTCATAGCATAGAGTGGAGGCTATAAGCCTATCACTTTTACACTATTTGTTGTGTTCAAACGCAGTGATGTTACTAGGTTTTCAATGTAATGGGTCCCGGGACCCACAGGTGGTCATTCAAATGGGTCCCAGAAAAGTTTTACGAGTCCTCAATACAATGTTTTCGAGCGTTGTGAGCTTGTAGATCGGCTATTTTCAAAATGTTTGCCTATTTCTTATATTTATTTTACAATTTGGCTAATGTTTGAACTTAGAACTAGGATTTCTAAATACACTAGGCTACAGACACCCATTTAATTATATCTATATCACTGGGACCCCAATTTATATTAAATGTTAAAATACTAGAGTACAAATGGAACAGGTCCATTTGGTTCCATTTGTTCACCGAGTTACAGACCCATAAAGTTCTATTTGGTTCCTAACTATCATTTATCTGGGGACCCCCTGGAACTACCTCAAGGACCCAGGACCCCACTTTGAGAACCACTAGTGAAAATAGTTTTTAGCTGTTCCAGGTTTAACTGATAATAAATCTTGCAGTGTTTATCTTACACAATACATTAAAAAACGAATTAAACTATCTAAACTAATATAGCAACTTAAGTAGAAGAAGTAAATTATTTTAACATGGACTCCAATGGAGGCGCGTCCCCGGGACCCCAGGACCATGACATGAATGAGTCCCTGGGTGACTTGAATGAGTTTTTGATGCGGGATGCGCACGTAATGACATCACTGCAAACGTGATTTTCATTTTCATGAATGTGTTCCTAGTTGTCATTACAAACACATCCATGCCTTGGTTGTCCCACAAAAGCCACCACAATCTCATAAATAATGTTTTGGGGTGAGCATTCGGCACAAGTGCCAATCAAAGTGACTGTACTGGCCAATCACAGGGCATCTTTTCCGGGACTTGGCAAAACACATAAAAGCCTAACATCTGTTTAGCAGAGTGTGATGGCTTGTGTGGGACAACGATGACATGGATGTGTTTGTAATGACAACTAGTACCACATTCATGAAAAATAAAAACACTCTTGACCACAACAAATAGTGTAAAAGCGATAGGCTTATGGGTTCCACTCTATGCTATGAGAGCTGCTGGGTTCTGGTGGGGGAAACCTAATAGACCCCATGCCCATGGACAGTCTTTTTGGATCCATATAAGTAGGAAATGAGCCTAGAAGTGATTTAGGGCGGAGTTGTCCTTTAATATAAAAAAGGAGAAAAAAAGCTTCTATCACACAAAGATTTGGAGGACCCCCTGTAGTAACTCTGAGGACCCCCTAGGGGTCCCGGACCCCCTGTTGAAGGGAGATACGTGAGAGAGCTCTGAACTTACCCACGCCACATCATTGGACGACAAGTGCCCTGTTCTGCCCAGGAAGTGAGAACCAGGCTGAGAGAGAGAGAGAGAGAGAGGAGAGAGATTAGTGTTGTACTACTGTCTATTATACTACTACTCCTAGAACTGCTACTAATAATACAAATTCTATAGCCTAATACTACAATATATACAGTATGAGATGTATCATTCTAGTCACTGACTGGACTGTGTATGAAATGCTGGAGGGCCCATTAGTCTTTCAGATTTGGTTAAAAAACTAAAATTGCGCTCTCTCTCACACACACACACACACACACACACACACACACACACACACACACACACACACACACACTTCCTTTCTCCCTTCCAGGCACAGGTACAACAATCCATAAGCTTGTTGTTTGTTTACATAAAGCTAAATGATGGAGAATTGGTAACCAAATGGACCCTTATGGATCTTTAACAGAGTGTAAAATGAAACTAAATGGACCTGGTTTCATGTTACGCTCAATCATAGTTAAACATCTGAATTACTTAATTTACAAGAAGTCTGCACAATTAGCGAATGTAGAAGAAGTGTTATTTTGATCAACGTGTGCTTGTTATCTCTCCTAACACACCAATACAGTATGGAATTAAATCCTATCTAACAATATTGGGTCTGAGAGTCTGAATCTCATCAAATGGAGGTCCGTGGCTCAAATGCTTTATATACAATAGACCTTGACATGAAAAGGGTTGAAAACGACTGAGGTGTATGCACAAATAGATTATTACTAGCCTATTACTATTGCTGCTGCACCACCTCGGTTCACTTTCTCCAACGAATCAAAATGATTGTTTCCTGGGCTTGGCGAATGGCAAATGTAAATGAATGTCAACCCCCGATTAAATTACTACAACACCACTAATAGTTCTCATAATGAATGAGATCGTAGCGTGCTACTTTAAAACGTCTCACCTTGTATGAGTACTGTCTGTAGTAGTACAGCTGGAAGAGTAGAAACACAGTGCTCGTAGCGACTAGTAATCCCAGTATGACTGATTTATTCATTCGAGGCATTTTCCCTGTTTCCAGGCCCAATCAGGTGGTGAGAGGGAGGTGAAGATAATGCATTATTAGAGAATAAAAAGAATGTTGTTGCGCGCATGTTGTTGTTGCCAAGCTGTGTGTCGGAAAACAAAACCGCGGGGACACTTCCGGTTCACGGTGGATGGGGTAAAGCACTTCCGGGTGACAAATACCACTGGATTGATTGAAGTTTTCTTTTTCTTTTTAAGACACACACACACTTTATTTAAGTATGCAATAGAAAATAGTACAGTTTCATGACAGCACAAATCACTGGTACAAGGTCAACTAAAACTAGAAATACTGTTCCTACGAAACAGTGTGGGCTCGCTCGTGACTATATTCTGCAGCGTGCTAACTGTCATGTGAAGCTCAAACCTCTGTGAAGTTGGCACCCCATATGATGAAAAGGTGTCAGGCATATTCGCCTATAACATATTCGCCTACATGCATTTGGTCGTTTCGCCTGGCATTTTCGCCTTGGAGGAGAGTCATTTCACCTACCTATCTGAGCCATTTCGCCTATCCTCTATCCTATGCACTCCATAGTAGCCTAATCCATAGTAATCACATAAATACAGAGCTATTGGAATCAGGTGCGCCCAAATAATTAATTAATCCATGTCCCGATACTATACATTCTTTGGTGCAGTATTGAACAGTATTGTAAAATGAACAGTATTGTTGGCCTATATTGTTTTAACATTAGGCTATACAAAATATATATGTAGGCTATTAGCCTATATAGGTCTATATAAGATATATGCTACACCGACCTAAATAGCCTATAGAATGAACCTTGCCTGTCAACAGGCATGAAAAACTATTTTGCCATTTTTTAGGAATAAAATGTGATGTAAATAATAAATGTCAAATAAACTGTTAGCTTCACTTGACACCACTGTCACAGTCACTATAATATTTAAATGACAAAGAGATAATTTGCAAACATGGTCAGTCTGACGGACACACAGACATGGGCGAAAACATTATCTCCGTCTCCCGACCTGGCTAGATAATAAATAAATAGAATACATTTGAACACCCTTAGGGCTTTATATCTGTGTCATGACTCACTTCTAATTTGATTTTCTGCATGACGGGACAGATTATTATATCTGATATGGATATAATTAGAATAAATGAAAAGAGGAGAGGAGAGGAGAGGAGAGGAGGAGGAGAGGAGAGGACGCAAACAAACTAATGGTCAGCAATGAATCATTGGTCATTTGGGTCAAATTAGCCTACTTCTACTAATAATATTTATTTTCAAGCATTTAGCAGAGGCTCATATCAGAGTGGCTTACAAGTGGGAGAGTAAATGACACTAACCCTGCTCAGTAAACGACGGTCACGTCGCGTTTGTTACGCAAAGACAACAATTTAAAGAGGTGGTGCCATAGTTTTGTACTTTTTCTGTTTTTCATTTGTCTAGGAGGTTGAAAGTACTTCATCATGGCAATCATGGCACCACCTCTTTAATGCGTCAAAGAAACTAATACTGGGAGAAAATAAAACCTAGCATCTATCTGAGCAACATGCTACTAAGAAAAAGATACATGGGCAACTGGCGGCCCGGGGGCCACATGCGGGCCCCACCTTCACTTAATGCGGCCCGCAGGTTAATACTGAAATACTGATATATTACTGATTTCAGCTGTTACAATTCCAAACATGACCTGCTTTAATTCCGTCAGTCAATTTTAGTAGCTTAATGACTAGTATGGTAGTATTAAAATGTATTTTTTTTTTATGTCCAATGTATTTGTATTTAGGTTCATAAAGTTAACATGACTATATAACTAAATGCATTTGAAATTAGAATAACATGTTACATTTCAGGATTCATATTCAAAAACGACAAAAAATAATTCAGGATTCCAATTCAAAAGAAGCAAAAATAGACGATCTACAAGCTCAAACCGCATCGCAGCGCGATGCGTTTTGAGCTTGTAGATCGGCTATTTTTGCTTCTTTTGTATGAGATACTAGAATGACAAAGTAGGACGTAACAATATGCAATGTGGCCCTCTGGAGTGAAGGTGGAAATATAGTGGCCCTCACCATCATCAAAGTTGCCCATCCCTGGCCTAGAGTATATATATTCTAATGTAATAGACTGTATTAATCATGAATAATGTAAAACATTAAATACCTAATATATCAAATACATACAATGAAGAAAGTGATGTCTCAATTATATATAAAGTAATATGATCTGAAAGTTGTGTAAATGTAATGAAATGTTTAACTACATAACTATTTAAAAAGGTATTCAGATTACAAATGTTTACAAAACTATTTCTGGTCATTTCCATTTTCATATTCATCTAAAAAAGCTGATTTAGGCCTAGAATTATTCAATGCTTTAACTATTGAAAAATAGCAGATATGCCAGCTCTCAGCGAGCTTGTAGATCTGCTATTTTTGAAAAAGCATGAATATTTTGGCAAATCTTTGAATATATCTTTTTTTACTGGCTTACGGATTCGACAAAAACAAAAGAATATCCACAAATTCAAATCTCCATGGGGTGAGAAGGCCATAGAAAAAAAAAAAATACATCGTGACTTGAGGCGTAGCCATTAGTGCCAGTGTAACGGAGGTGATCCGAACCTCCCCACCCGATTTCGAACCCGGGTCTCCCGCGTGAAAGTCCAATATTTTAACCATCACTCCAAAGGTACATCCCTATGGAACGAGAGCAGATACTAGACTTTTGAGGCTTCAGGCTGGGGCTGCGACCCATCACACTGTATAGCAGTCTACGACCCACCACACTCACCCCCCCCGGGGAAGCTGGATCCGGGTCACGGCACCAATGTAACGGAGGTGATCCAAACCTCCCCACCCGGTTTCGAACCCGGGTCTCCCGCATGAAAGTCCAATATCTTAACCATCACTCCAAAGGGACATCCCTATGGAACGAGAGCAGATACTAGACTTTTGAGGCTTCAGGCTGGGGCTGGGACTATCACACTGTATGGCGGTCTACGACCCACCACACCAGTCGTACGCAAAAGCAACGTCAATGGACTTTGTAAAAGTTGTTAAAAACACTGGTAAGTGTCGCAAACTGTAGGCCTATATGACTTATGAAAATGACTAGCCATGCATCATGCAAAGAGGTTTATATCCTATTTGCAGTCCTTCACACGTTTCAAAAACTCATCCATTTTCAGATCAAATCAAACAAATATTATAGTGTCAGCTTTTTATGTATTTATTTTCTTCTTCTTTTTATATAGCTTTAGTGTCCCTTAAAAACAATACATAGGAAAATGTCTAGTCTTCCAAAGGTTCCTGTCTGGTGTTCCAAAAATAGTCATTCTTAAAGGAGCCACCACTTTTCAACCTGTCTTCATATAATAGGTCCTCACTAATGAGCATGATAAAATATCACAATTTTTTCCTACTCAGTCCAAGTCTCCTAGGAGAGCTGTGGGAAGTTCAGAATCCATCGTCTTGTGACATCATCATTTTCCCCCAAAAAATTGTAATCAATATTTTTGGAAAAAATATTTTGATTTTTATTATCGCGAGAACAGTGGCTTCCACTTTAAAATTGCAACTTTTCAGGAATAGAAAGCCTGCAGTTTCTATAAGCTGGATTGGCAATCGATGATGTCACAAGACGATGGGTTTCTGACCTGCCCACAGCCCTCCTCTGAGAAAAAAAAAAAAAGCTATTTTTGAGTGAGGACCAATTATATGAACATAGGTTGAAAAGTGGTGGAGTTCCCCTTTAAGTATCATTCATTTACGTTGTGAAATTGACAGCATCTAAAATGATCCATTTACAATTGAAAACACACATAGCTTTTCATTATGAATGTTTACAATAGATCATCATTTCAAAAATAGAGAAACCCACAAGAGTCACCTTTATTATCTCACTAGGAAGAACAATGTTGCACAAAAATGTTGCAAATAGATTACGTATTCTAAACGTCTACCCTTCCCTCCTCCTCATAGACCCTCCCACTTGATGCTGGGGTGGATGGATGGGGTGTGAGTGGCAGAATCAAAGCGTGCGTTGGGAGTAAACAAGTCTCTTGTCATAAGTTTAATTCTCCTTATTTTGTACAGAACTGAGAGGTGTGTCTTTCAGCTCACTTTAATAAGTGATATTCTGTGCACTAGAGTTACATGTGCGTAAAGGGTGAAAATGCAGAGCAGGATCAGTTGGCAGATTTATGATCAGCGTGCTGCGTGTTTCTCTCATACTATGTTCCTTTTAAAGGACAACTTTTGTTTTTTACAACAAGGGTTCATATTTTAGATTGTAATTAAAGAATATAAAAGATGAGTGTTAAAATTATTTCATTTACTTCTCTCTATTGTTTTAGAGATTCTTATTTCAGTGGCTGGGGGCATGCGTACAAGTGGCTAAATATGTAATTTTACACAGAATAAGCCCATTCCCAAGATACAACGCAACCTTTCATGGTTGGATGTAACTTATGGGGGCTAGAAGTGTTACTGGAAATAGCAACAAAGAAACTGCTGGCTTATTGTGTATAGAACGAAGCAAATTAAAACATTTTAACACTCACTTTTTCTTTTCTCTAATTACAATCTAAAATATGAACCCTTGTTGTAAAAAACTAAAGTTGTCCTTTAAAGAAAACATCAGAAAGCCACAATTTGACAACTTGACAGAAACGTGTGTCCAATAAAACTTAAAAGAAGTAGTTCACCCCCAAAAATGAGAGCCATGGAGACTTGAGTTCAATAATATTTTTGGGGTTGAACTACTCCTTTAAAACTTCCAATTCATCATATACTGAAGCTTGGGCAACTACCTTTCGTGTCCATACCATACGCCAGGGGTGGGCAATTATTTTTTCCATGGGGCCACATGAACAACAGAAAATATTGTGGAGGGCCAGGCAGTGCTCCTCGCAAGCTTTACCTCCGACTTTATAGTAAATAAATACTTAGCAGTCAAAGTTTTGTTGAAAACCCGGCATTCGGCATCAACATTTCTTTTTTTAGCCTCTTTAGACATTTTTGATGGGTAAGGTAATTAAGGCAGGTCGTCTTGACTTGTGACCAGTCTGACAAACTGCTTGTTATTGAGACAACATCCAATGATCACGCACACGTGCTGATGTACGCATTGCGTCCATATGTACGTGAATAAAAAACTTCAAAATTAAAGCAATGCAGCTTTAGTCCATGCATGAGGTAAAATTAGAAAATGTGTTTATTTTGTAATTTGCCATTAACCCTACAAGGGCCGTTCAGAGTGAACCAAAGGGCCCCCGGGCCGTAAAATGTCCAGGTCTGCCATACGTCACATGATGCATCCCATATTACTATCCTCTTCTGCCTATCGGTCTCACTCAGCTGCAAAAGAGAACCCAGTGTGTTGACCCGTGATGAAAGGGACTCGTGACCAAGCGTCTGAATGTGACGATAGAGTTGGGAATGAGAATACATTACAGCTTTTATGGGATTTTAACAATAAATAAATAAATAAATAACGCTTAAATCCTCAAGGCATTAAAACAAATATACTTATAAAAGATGATAATGATAATAATGTTTTGTTTAATGGTTAATAATAAATAGAATAAAAACAACATTGTATAATACTACAGCAAGTCTCCTTGAAATGATGGTACATTATGTCCGATGCATCAACGCGGTATGAAATAAATAAATACTGTACATCAATCATCAGAAATACAAAATAAAACAAATAATGAAGCCATTTGGAATCTCCACGGAAGTTGATTCGTGAGCAGCAACTGCCCCCCCCTTCCTGAATGAGTTTCGTCACTGTCGGGCTAGTCTCGCGTAGCCAGACAACTATTCCACAATCTCCGAATGCTATATAGAGTCTGGAACGGCAGCTCCCGAACGGCGAGTATCGGAAGTAGCCGCTGCTGTACGGAACTGTAGTCCCATTGGAAACATAACAGAAACACAATAGCTCAGACAAAGTCATTCGAGCGGCATATTCTTGTTATGGGTGTATAGTTTAAGAAAACGTTTGAAAACATCATGGAAGTAACACCAATAACACCAGAGAAAGACGAAATAACGCCCCCAAAAATATTGAAAGGAGACATAACGCTTCCAGTAGGATGTTATTGCTACTGCACCAAGGGAGCGGTTGCGTCACATCTCGCACTCATCGTTTCTATTTCCGTGCCCCAGACTGTATGCCTTTGCATACAGTCTGGGGCACATACAGCATTTGCAACAGTCTGGCCACGCGAGACTACTGTCGGGCAGAAACCTCCATCTCCAGGTTTAGATGTGTACGTTTTTAGGTAAAGCAAAGCCCTGCTTCATCATACAAGGCCGTAGCACAAAACTAGTGAAAACTGACGATCTACAGCCGCGAGGCGTTGTGTGCTTGCAGATCGGCTATTTTCACTAGTTTAGATAATTTTTAAAACTAGTAAGACGCCGTCGCGCCATCTGTCTTGGCCATATATGGATTCTGTTAGTGTGGTTCTCCTAAAGGGACCATATATGGAGATCCCTGCTCTGAGGATCTGACATCACTGTGATGTCACGGTTCCTTTGACATCACAGTGACAGCAGAGCATGATGTCAGAGCGACAAAACCCATAGACCGTAAAAGTGTACACATCCAGACAGACGGACACGGACAAGCTGTGACGGTTCTCATAGTAAAACTGCGACCTATGGTCGCGATGATAAATACAAAACGAACAGTTTTGGACATACAAGGTCTCCACCCGACAACAACGATTTTTATTATTTTGTCTTTTTTCCCCACGAAGGATTCCCCTCCTCCTTTTCTAAATTCTCCCCCCCTCTCCTTCCTCCTCCTCCTCCTCCTCCTCCTGTGATGATGATCTGACAGCCGCGGGTCATGTGACTCCGCACCTTCTCCCTGAGATGCTCCACTTCCTGTTTCAAGATGGCCGCCGTGGCCGCCAGGTCGCCGTTGAAGCCCTTGAGAAGCGACACCTTGTCCTCCAGGCGGGCGATTCGCTCCAGTTTGCGCTTGCGACACTTTGAGGCCGCGATGCGATTACGAAGTTTCTTCCTCTCTGACTGGAGGGAGAGAGAGAGAGAGAGAGAGAGAGAGAGAGAGAGAGAGAGAGAGAGAGAGAGAGAGAGAGACAAGCAAGTATTTATTACAAGTAATAGTACTAGCAGCAGTAGTAATAATACTAATAGTAGTAGGAGTAGGAGTAGAGTTTTATTATTACTTGCGCCAGCAGAGCGCACAAGTACTGCGTTCGGCTGCGTTAGCCTGCGTATGTAGGTATAGGTTGGTGTCTGTGTGTGTTTAAGCCCGTACCCCAATCAAGGACCAGAAATTCCGGCAACGTCATCATTAACAGCCAATGAGGGACCAGCATTCCTGGCGTGATGTCACTGTGAGCGCACCTCATGGCGCACTCTGCTGGCGCACAAGTAGGCCATACATGGCTGTGCACTGGCCTACTTGTGCACAACATGCAAGTTGGCACCCCGACTGAGTAGTTTTTATCTGGGTTGTTTTATTGGGAACAACTAAAAAACGATGACCAATAAAGTAAATATGTAGTCTTCCAGTAGAATACTGTAAGACTCAGAACCTCTCTATATGGAGGATGAGGTTCCAAATGGGGCTATAATAGTAGCGGTCATAGCATTAGTATTATTTATCAGTAGTAGTAATACCTTGATCCTCTCCTGGGTCTCCAGGTCAATCGGTGACAGGGTTGGAGATGAAGAAGAGTTGTGGAGAGGAAGAGCAGGAAGAGGAGCATGAGGCACCACCTGCAGGTGTCCGTCACGTCCCCCCGGCCCTCCGGCGGCTCCCTGGTATCCCACCTGGTGGTGGTACCCCATCTGGTTCTGAGCGCCGTAGCTACTCAGGTTGGTGTAGACCGGCGCGTCGGCGCCCCCCGCTGCTAGGCCTGTCACATACATAAACAGACAAATGCTATCATTTGAGATAATCGCAATTATTTTCGCATAATCGTCATAATCGTTTCTGTGTTGAAAAATGTTCATACATTTTCTAATACTCGTACAACATTATTAAATATTAAATATATATTGCGACTGTAGGTCCCAAGTATACTATGAAAACCTGCACATCTTGTCTACGTATCTCTATCACGCCTGACACTGTGGTTCTATGGGTTAGTCTGTGGTTCTATGGGTTTGTCGCTCTGACATCATGCTCTGATGTCACTGTGATGTCAGGGAAACAACTCTTAACAGAATGGGTTTGCCGCTCTGACATCACACTCTGGCTTGATATCCCTTTTATGCCCCTATGTTTTATGCCCATATATAGACGACAATGTGATTTCAGAACATGCCCATATATGGGCATTCCCAGATCACACTTGCAAATTAATTACGTCCTTGTCTGTTTTATGCCCATATATGGAGATCCCTGTCCTGATGTCATCAACTCATTTCGTGCTCCTGAAATTAACGGATTAAAATGTCCAGCGTGCCTCCCGCAGGCTGCATCCACGACCGTTGTCTTATTTTAAAGGCCAGAAGTCCATAGCGTAAACACTTCCGGTTTGACGTCATCGCGTCATTCACAGGAAGCGGTCATCGTCCACATGGTGTTGTGTAATGGCCGATCGGTGCTTTTCAACATGTGTTATATAAGCGAGAATCTACTGCCATCCTCGCTTTGAAAGTGTTGTTTGGAGATAATGGACATTAAAGATGAGATTCCCCGTCTGCCTCAATGTTATGGGATTACTATTTTGTGCTCGTGGATCCGTGATGATGATAAATCGGCGAGGGAGATCGTCTCGGGACCTTCCGCGCATGTACCCGGTAGGATAACCGCCGTTACAGTAATATATTACTTTTCGCGAGTATACTCGGGATCGGCACCATGATACTCGAGTATTTTTCACGAGTATTCTCGGGATCGGCTCCGCATGAGTTAAGGGCATATCTGGGAATGCCCATATTTGGTAATGCCCATATATGGGCATAGCCTAGTAAACAACCAACTTCCGTAATCCAGGAGGATTCCAGAATTAAATGGTTTCCGGAAGAGGGCGGTTTACGAGGCTAATATGGGCATGTTCTGACATCACATTGTTGACTATCATGCAGGGGTCTCCATATATGGGTAACTGGTCCGATATACATCACTGGCCAGTTGGCCAAGAATGCCTGAGGTGTCTTACTAGTTGATAATTTGTCTATTTAAGTTATTTCATGTCATATCTGATATACAGTATATGGAATTCTTTATTACAAAGCCTAAAAGGCAAACAATTTGTTTTTCCAATGTTCAATGCTAAAAGCACAGTTAAATCGCAATTATTTGGATGACAATCGTCGACTTTACAATTTCTAATCGCGACAGCCCTACCTGTTCCCGCCACGGCGCCGCCTCCCGTTCCAGGCGTGCCACTTCCACTTCCTCCTCCTCCTCCTCCTCCTCCTCCTCCTCCTCCAATCAGCTGGTTCTGCTTGTGGAGGTCGGCGAGAGCCTTGACGAAGCCGTCGGCGAAGCCCTCCTGCTCATTGGTGGCCTGCGGTGCGGCGCGGTACTGCGGGTGGCCTCCGGGGTTGGGGGCGTGGCCTCCCCCGCCGGGCATAGGGGCGTGGCCTGACACAGCCAGGCCGTGATTGGCCGCTTGGACCAACAGGAGTTCAGCGTCAGAGGAGGAGGAGGAGGGGCCGGGGAGCGCCCCCTGGGGGTTGGGTTTGACCCCTGCACCCGGCCCTGCCCCCAGGCTCGGGAAGTATGACGACATGGCGGCTTTCTTTGGCGCGGCCGCCAACGCCGTCTCCGTCGCCTTGCCGCTACTCGGGTAGCGCTCGTAGTCACCATGATGGAAGCGGTGGGGGTACTGGTGGTGATGCGGCGGGAAGCTCATGTTGTCATGGTAGAGGGGCGTGTCCATCTGCGTTGACCAATCCCAGACAAGGAGGAGAAACGAGGGCCATGTTAAAAGGGAAAGAGGAGTAACATATCACCAGTTGTCAGTAGTGAAAGTGATTAGTAGTAGACCTACTGGTATTAATAACGGTAATAGATAATAATAATAACAATGGTAATAGATGTATTAGCAGTAGTAGCAATAGTAGTTGTAGCAGTAGTTGTAATAATAAAAGTAAGTACTAGTAGCAGTAGCATCAGTATTCGTTTTAGAACTAGTAGTAATGGCACTATAGTCGCCTAATATAGTAACAGTAATAGCACAATAACAATTTATACTTACAAACAAGCCCTTTTCTTTCTTTTGTTTGAAAAAAAACTGATGACAAAAAAATGAAGGAAGGCTATAGAAAATCCCAATTAAAAACACAAACAAGATAAATTCAAGCAAGACGACTCAAAATGCATAAATCCCAGTCTCTCTCTCTGTTATCTCGTTCCCTCTTTTTTTATTCCCCCTCTCTTCCCTCGAGCTCTTTGTACATTTCATTTCTTCCGTTAGCAGAGAGACGTCTCTCTCCTCTCCTCCCTTCCCTGTCTCACTGAGGAACTGCCATCTCTCTCTCTCTCTTTCAGTCTCTCTCTCTCTCTCTCTCTCTCTCTCTCTCTCTCTCTCTCTCTCTCTCTCTCTCTCTCTGCAGACTCCACTGCTCTACTATTCCTTTTTCTCTCACTCTCTTCTCTCTACATAACAATCCAATCTCTCTCTCTCTCTCTCTCTCCCTCTCTCTCTCTCTCTCTCCCTGCCACTCTCTCCCTCCTGTCTCGTCCTTCTCTATTGTATCTCTCTCATCTGTCTCCCATGTCTTTCTCTTGTCGCTTTCTCAATATTTCTCTTGTCCCTCTCTATATCTGTCCTCTTCCCTCTGGGTCTCTGTCTTTGTCTTCTTCTCCCTTGTCTCCTGTTCCCTCTGTCTCTTGTCTCTATCTATTCTCTCTCTCGTAATTCCCTCTTATCTCTCTCTCCTCTCTTCTCTCTCTCTCTCTCTCTCTCTCTCTCTCTCTCTCACAGCTCTCTATGAAATAATCCAACATCGCTTAACAGATCTCTCTTTCTTGTCCCTCTCTGCCCTGTCTCTATCTAGTCCAGTGGTTCTCAACCCAGGGGGGGTCCCCAAATTATTTTGGGGGGTCCCCAGATGATTCACTTAATGTGCAACATTGTTTTTTCACTCAATAGTAAACAAACCAACATAAAGTTTAGGTGTATAGAGGGTATCTGCACATTTCTAAAGTGACAATTTAAGGACTTTTTAATACCTCTAAAATGACAAATTAAACATTGGCCAAAATGTCAAATATTAGAGGCAGAAATAAAGAAAATAGCCGATCGACATGCTCACAACGCCTCACAATAGAACTGTACGTTATACAAAATGATATGCCTCAACTCTTTGTCAACTCCCCAGCTAAAATATGATTATTTTGGGGGTCGCGGCCTGAAAAGGTTGAGAACCACTGATCCAGTCTCTCTCTCATTGCACTCTCTGTGTCTGTCCCAACTTGTCATTGTCTCTTCTAACACAAACGCCTGCTTGATCTCCCTCTACACATGAATCCAACGTGGATCAGCTCCTACCACGTCTCGGTTCTCTATAACAGATCATGCACACGCAGTTGTGATACCATGGCTAATCGCCCTCATCGTTGCTCATTTCAGTTTATGTGGGTGCATACACATTAGATGCAATCATGCAAACAAGGCGTTCAAATGAAACGTGCCTTATGAGGCTCCCCCATACAGTGGCGTCAGTTCAGCAAAAGCTAAGGTATGGCAACATGACTGGTGTCTTGCACGCGCGCGAAGGCGCGCGTGCAAGACACCAGTCATGTTGCCATACCTTAGCAACAGCCATGAGGAATTTATTTTAAGGAGTACCTTTCCCCCCCCCTTTTTCCCGTAGCCAAGGTACGGCAGCTGCCATACTCTGCCATACCCAATTGACGCCTCTGCTCCCATATATAGGAACTACAGGCCTGAAAGGTCAGGTTGACTTGCCCATGCCCTCTTCCTTGTCCAACATGAACTGTATGCCCTGCCTGTAACGTTACTGTAACTCCCCTCTCTCAGTTTCCTCTCTTGTTCTCCCGTCTCGGTGTCCCAGTCTCATATCTCTGCTAGGTATTTTGTTGTGGTTTATATCATCTTTTTTATCAATACAATAAAAAAAAATCAGGCCTTATCAACTGCCTGGAGCCTGTACCTAAACAATGAGAATTGTTTTGGTTTATAAGGCTCAGCCTGGGACATCTGGTGTCACCCAGACACCAGCAAGGACCTCTCTCCCCCCAGGAACCTACTGTATATGGACTCTTTGTCTTGTCATTTGTGGACAAGAAAAATCCTATGAACTGTTGAAACGTCATCCATTGACTGACGAAATGACCATACTTATACTCATGTCAAAACATCATTTGTCAGAGAGAGCACTAACCATTGAACCATTATTTCTGTACTGTACCTGTCTTGAATTCTCTCTCTCCATAGTAAACATTCCATTCTCACGCTGAATCACTCTCCTGTCTTATTTCTTTGTGATGGATTATTGTATCTCATAGGGGAATAAGGTGGTGTTGTTGTTTGCAAATAATATTTTAATCAATCTCTAATACCACTAGTAGTTATTACATCTGCTACATTGACTACTATTATTACAGCAGTAGCATTTGTAGTAGTAGCACACACATAAAACTGATATGTATAGGCCTACGTTTTATATTCAATCGTTCATATAGAGAGAGAGAGGGAGAGGGAAAGGGAGAGAGAGAAAGAGAGAGAGGAGGAGGGGGATTATGCTAATCTGTTAACCATGAAATGTGTCAGGATGTGATTAAACCGCAGTTTAATTTCTGCCGTTTCTGGCAAGCGGACTAATGTTGTCCTATTTAGAATATTACTACACATGACCAGGGCTCAGTATTACTATTACCTGTAGTATTACCACTGGTTCATTCAAAGCTAAAGACCTTTCTGTTTTCTGCTGTCTGTTTTCTGCTGCCTTGATGAGTCTTTGATCAATCCTTCTGCACTATCATTTTATGTTCTATTTGGTTGTTTATTGCAACCGTAGGTCGCAGATTAGTATATAAACTGTCACAGCTTGTCCGTATGTGTGTGTCTCTGTCTGTACACCTGACACTGTGGTTCTATGGGTTTGATACATATCTGGGAATGCCCATATTTGGGTAATGCCCATATATGGGCATATTCTGACAACACATTGTTGACAACTGGTCCGATATACATCACTGGCCAGATGGCCAAGAATTGACGCAACCGAGGTCGCATGTGGCCCTGAGGCGTCTTACTAGTATAATACTACGATAAATGTGGTGCCTAGCGTCAGGTTGGTCGAATAGGTGGTTGTCCAGAACCACCAATCCCATCCAATATGCCCATATAAGGGCATGTCTGGCTATATATGGGCATATAGACACCAGGGATCTCCATATTTGGGAATAAAGGGAACAAGGACAGACAGAAAAAGCATCTCCATGTATGGCCATACAAGGGCCACAGTCAACATCTAGTATGAGTAGTAGTATATATATAGGCATAGTATTATTACTAATTTTACTACTATTACTCCTAAATGATGAGAGAGTGGGGGAGAGGAGAAAGGATAGAAAGTGACTAAAACAACCTGTGATCGCTAAGCTAATGCTAACACATGCTTTTCAGATTAATTCTGTTGGCATGTGCGTATGTGCATGTGCGCACACACACACACACACACACACACACACACACACACACACACACACACACACACACACACACTCACACAGGGATGGAGAGAGAGACTGAGAGAGAGAGAGAGAGAGAGAGAGAGAGAGAGAGAGAGAGAGAGAGAGACTGAGAGAGAGAGAGAGAGAGAAAGAGAGAGAGAGAGAGAGAGAGAGAGAGAGAGAGAGAGAGAGAGACAGACATACTTAACCCACTTATGTGGATAATCTAGCCCTGAAGGCGTTAGGGTTACAACTGTCAGAGAGAATTAGCCATCACTACTATATGTTAGGTTTCTCTCTGTGTGTGCGTGTGTGTGTGTGTGTGTGTGTGTGTGTGCGCACGCGTGTCATCCTGGCAGCGGAGCATGGCTTTGTATGTACTAGTTAGTAGTTGTACAGTACTAATGGTAGTTTACTTCTGGGGTACAACTCTAAATAGGGCTGAATATACCGTGAAATGGAGTGAAAGACAACATATGAGAGACATGAGACACGTAGCCTACATAATTTTATTTTGATTGTATTGACCTGAGGCTGATTCTATACAAATGTCTTCTAAATCCTAAAAGTTTTGTATTTTGTTGTATTGTAGTTATTTATTAAAATGTACATTTGTTATAGATACAGTAGCTTATATGCCTAGTGAGACCTGTCCTGAGCTCCTATGGAATGAGTCATACTCTTACCTAAAGATGGATGGACAAGCTGGTTTTGACTCCAGTGGTTGCTATATAATATAGGCCATAGCAGTGGGCGTCCATTCATTTTTCCCATAGAGATTTACACAAATATATATATTTTATGCCTAGAATCAAGCCATCCAGGATCCTGGTGAATCATGACCATAAACCTCTGATTCCATGGGATTTTTTTTTTATAAAATGTATATTTAATGTTAAAAATAGCAACATTTGCTATTTTTCCATTTGTTTTGACAAAGACTAAAACCAGTGACATTTTTGTTAGTATTGTATACACACAATATCGTTTCAGGTAGTTGATTTTGTAAAGCTTTTCACGTCATTTAACTAAACATTTTTTCCCCCCGATTTGTGTTAGTTTAGGACATCATCAGTGTAACAACAGGGATTCACAGGGAAGTAATGCCGTTAACAGACCCAGTTTTAATTATGTTTGACTGTAGAGTAAGACGTGTGGCCATGACCATTTAGAAATTAGGCCTGTGACGATTCACTTTTTCCCGATTCGATTCGATTTCGATTCATAGGGTGACGATTCGATTATATCACGATTATTGCGTTTTCCTGCGATTTGCGATTCGAATCACGATTATTGCGATTTTTCCCCAAAAATTACAGCTTTTTTATATTGAAACATTTTAAAACAATTCTAAACAATATATAACATTAAAAGTTGAATCATATACTTCAAATCAATGCAGCCAAATAAAGTCAGTCAATCTTTCTGACATTTATTTCAGCCAAAGTGCCAGTGGTACAACATTACAACAACATGTTCCTGGTCAAAACACAGAACACAACAGTCATAAAGACATTAAAAAATATCGCTGTGCTGCAGGCCTACAGCACTGTGCTAGCTTTAGCCATAACATGACATCCTCATGACCTAAAACTGTTCCTTTAGGACCTGTACTTACTCTGACTGTAAGTGGTTATTTCACCAAATTCACCTTCAGGTTAATTTCGCCTTAAAAAAAAAGAAAAAAAAAAAGAAAAAAAAACTTTTTTTTAATAAATAAATAAAATCGGGAAAATCGATTCTGAACTTTGAAAATCGATTAATTGAATCGCCAGCATTAACATCACGATAATATAGTGAATCGTTTTTTTTTTGCACAGGCCTATTAGAAATGTAGATGGGAACCTTAACATGTGTCCTCTTATCAAGGCAAGTTTATTTGAACAGTACAATTCAGCAACAAAGCAATTCAAAATGGTTTACACAAACCATTAAGCAACAATAACACATTAAAACACATTATAAAAGTACATTTGAACAGAATTTCAAATAAATAGTTGAAATAAAACATTAAGTTAAGAATACAATTACATTGCCGAACCATTCAAACTATCATTCTATCACTCTAACGCAAGGGTCTTCAACAGGGGGTCCGGGACCCCTAGGGGGTCCTCAGAGTTACTACAGGGGGTCCTCCAAATCTTTGTGTGATTTATTTTTATATTAACCACTTGAATCCTTACGTCCATATCCTGAGAACCTTAGCCAAAAATAGCAGATCTACAAGCTCTCAATGCCTCGCGCTGCGAGGCGTTGAGAGCTTGAAGATCTGCTATTTTCGGCAAAGACGTTTGGCGTAGAGGGGGAAAAGAGCAGATTAAGTACAGAGTGAAATGTCAAGTTAAGTATTGACGGTTCAAGTTACTTATCTGAAAACACAAATTGACGTGAATCCAAAATACACTGATGATTGTGCTGTCAAACAATGAAACTATATGGAATCTATGAAGAGGTTGTGGGGGTCCCTGCTTCATCTGTCTCTCAACTAAGGGGGCCTGAAAACGTTGAAGACCCCTGCTCTAACGTTTTGAGTTCAACCAATAGTCGGTTTTGCCAAACACACACAGGAAAATGTAATGCACTAATAATAAATTAATATCAATCAAACAATAATGAAACATATGGTTTGGAAAATTAATAGCACACAATTCCTGATGAAGATGCATTTGATGAATCCCACATTGGGCAAACTGTGTGCTCTACCAATTTAGGCCTAGAATTATTGAATGCTTTAACCAGTGAAAAATAGCAGCTATACAAGCTCGCAGCGTGGCACTCGTGAGCTTGTAGATCTGCTATTTTTGAAAAAGTCGTGAAAATGTGTGCAAATCTTTGAAAATGTGTATTTTCAAAGCGAACGTTTGTAACTCAAATTTTGCTTCTGGGGGGTCCCCGCGACTAAATATTTTGAGATGGGGGTCCGTGGCCAAATACATAACATTCTGGGGGACCTTCACATGAAAAGGTTTGAGAACCACTGACATAGTCTCTCAAGAACAGACTAACTGAGCTCCAGTTAAGTGAAAAGGACCTTTTCTTTGACGACGGCCGGCCAGATTGCTGACATAGAAACATAGGATTTTTCAAAAAATCTTTGAAGGATTCAAAAGATACAAAATTCGAATTTTCACGATTTAAAAAAAATAGCAGATCTACAAGCTCGCAGCGCGGCACTCGGTGCCGCGCTGTGAGCTTGTATATCTGCTATTTTTCAACAGTTAAAGCATAAAATAATGATACACAATATAGTGTACCCGTTCTGAATGGGTTAATGGGATCAACCTTCTGGAAGAAAGAGTAATATTATGTGCAATCTGAAAAGACAGGAAGCAGAGCTGGAGGTAGCAGAGACTAAAATGTTGAGGTTTTCTCTGGGAGCAATCTGGGAACCCATCATCAGAGAAAGGGCAACGCCCACTCGGTCTATGTCTCTTCCTTATCATTGACTCTCAGAGATTGCTCTGGGAGTAACAAGGATGGATAGCATCAGGGACAGCGCATGTTCGGGCATTCACAAATAGTGATTTTTAGTATTCGAATTATTCGACCTCAATGTATTCGAATAAGCCCTATTCACGGCCACCCCACTCAGCACATTTCTCAGCAACTTCCTGGTGCTGACGTCAGTTTAGAAGGGTAAAATATCACAAAAATTGCTGGACTTAAAGCCAAACAAATCATTATTCAGAACGGTAAAGTAAATTATAATGCTTTGTGCCTTTTACTATCTTGTGTTCTTGTTCATGCTAGCCGTATTTTATACTGTACTATTCGGAAAATGCATTACATTTACGATTTCTGTGTTAACTCTATGGTCTTAGCAGGGTTTTACCCCTTCAAAACGTGACTTCAGCACCGGGGGGATGCTGAGTGGGCGGGCCGTGAATAGGGCTTATAGTCGAATATTCGAGAGGACTGGACAAACTGTCAAATATTAAGTAAGCAAGACGCAAACATTGTGAAAATAGCAGATCTACACGCTCACAACGCTGAGAGGCGTTGTGAGCATGTAGATCTGCTATTTTCACAATATGTATCTGCGGAAACCGAGTCACATTAAATGTAATACAATTACATTTACAAGTGCTTGTCAGGGTGGGGGTCCCCCGTTCAAATATGTTTATTTTGGGGGTCATGGTCTAAAAAGGTTTGAGAACCCCTGGTATAGAGCATTAACAAATTCATCCACCAGGGGCATTGAACTCATTCTTATGACTTCCTATCTAGCCAAGCTTTAAAACTATACTTTTTTTTAAGAGAGAGAGAGAAAAATATAGATATTCGACCTCTGTGAAAAACTTCGAATGGTGACTTTGATATTCAAATATTCGAATATTTTGGTGAATGCCCCAAATATTTTGGAGATAAAGCCAGAGAGGCCAGACTGAGATGGTTTGGACATGTACAGAGGAGGGATTGTGAGTACATCGGTAGAAGGATGCTGAGGTTGTAACTTCCAGGCAGGAGGCCCAGCAGAGGAAGACCAAAGAGGAGATTTATGGATGTTGTGAAACAGGACATGAAGTTAGTCGGTGTGAAAGAAGAGGAAACAGAGGACAGGGTGAGATGGAGGCAGATGATTCGCTGTGGCGACCCCTTAAGGGAACAGCCGAAAGGAAAAGAAGACTACACTGTGGTTGCCTACACTGTAAGGCAGAGGTTTTCAACCTTTTCAGGCTGTGACCCCCAAAATAATCATTATTTTAACTGGGGACACACCCTGACGAGCACTAAGAGTTGAGGCATTACATTTTGTATAAGCGAGGCGCTGTGAGCATGTAGATCGGCTATTTTCACAATTTCTGCCTCTAATATTTGGAGACCCCCCTGGGGGTCCCGACCCACAGGTTGAGAACCACATGCCTAAGGGACTGAATTAGACTTGCGCTCAGAATGAGAGAGAACACTTGATTGAGAAGATTATATGCATGATTCATGCAAGTGTTGTAACTCATTGTGTACCTTTGTGTGGCCATCGCAGTAGTTGAGGTGAGGGAACTATCTATAAACAGCCAACATAGGAGGACATTGAGATTTGCGGCTGTTGCATCAGAGGTTTCAGTTTTCAACACGCTGAGATTTCAACAAACGCACAACACTTGCAATCACAGAGTTTCCTCCCTTGCGTTCTGGACGCGTGCTGCTGTACTTGCGGCCTGATTCTCTGATGTTGCATTCACACCAAATGCATTTGCATGTGGAGTCGACAGATCCAGTTAATTCTCTATTATGGTATGCGGCCGTGTGTTGCACAATGGATACAGTACGACATGGCAAGATTTCGGATCAGACGCTGTGTCAGGAATTTGCACAAAAGCTGCTTGAAATGAACTTTTTGCAAATAACCCTTTTACTTAGGACTGAGGCCGATTCTAAGTTTTCAGAAACTTCAAATAATCACTGTCGGGCAGAAACCTTTTATCTCCAAGTTTCAAATCTGTATGTATTTTCGTAACTTAAAGCACTTCATACAAAAGTGTAGCACAAAAGTAGTGAAAATGTCACTATTTTTAAAATAATTTAAAAAATGAAGGTTTTGGACATACCGGTACAAGTTTTCCACCCGACAACGACAACATATTTATTCAAACATGACAAAACCTGTCCTAAATGGGATAAGCAAACATCGCTAAAACGATCAAAGTAGTGCTGATCAAAAACGAATCAAGTCACGTTTCTGCATTGCCTATTTCTTGCCTGAAATGTTTTCAGGCACATATTTTCGAGTACACTCATGTGTAGCTTAAAATGAAATTGTGTATTAGTTACACTAGGATACAGCACAGCACTGCAGCAGGTTTGAATGGGGGAAAACATGTGACACCTTCTTCACATGTGTTTTAAGTTCACATCTGCTTGAGAACCAATCAAACAAAGCTAAGGGGAAAGGAAATGCCACCCTCCGTCATACGCTAGGATGAATTAGCTTGTCGAGCTGCGAATTCAGTACCATTTTATTATTAATATTATTATTTATTATACATTATTATTACCACTTACGGTAAACCTACAGTTGATAAAACGGCCCTGTAAAGATTTCCGGCATTTCATTCCACACAAATCGATTCGTCAAAAAAATAGCAGATCTACAAGCTCACAACGATGTAAGCTTGTGGATCGCCAGAATAGGAATGCTGGGTGTTCTAAGTGCTTTGAAACAAAAGTGCTATTTTAGGTTTTAAGCATAATATTTTGATTATTGTGATAATATCGTTAATTGCAATTATGTTTGCCACAATAATCGTGACATACCGGATCAACTATTTTCACGGAATGTACATAAATTATGACACGCCCAAAATAGGGACACAAGGGTTCCAGTGGTTAATAGCTTCGTGCTACTATAGGCTCCATTTTCATCCATGCCTTACAAAATAGCAAAAAAGGGCAAAGACGTTTAGGAATAAGGGGTAAGGCATGGACGAAAATAAAGCTGTATACATGTATGTCTTATGTCCAGGGACGTGCTGGGCCCCTGATTCAGCCCGGGAAAAAGAGTTGGAGAGGCCCTCATTGCGTGCTATAGAGAGAGATCTGTGTCTATAGCACTGCTGCTACTCCAAGATTTGCCATTTCATATCATGACAAGTGACAAGCCAGTGGGCCAATTACATGAATTAGGCCTATACTGTATTTCGTTGTTGTTGGGTGGAAACCTTGTATGTCCAAAACCGTTTGTTTTGTATTTATCATTTAAAAAATGATTTAAACTAGTGAAAACAGCCGATCTACAAGCACACAACGCCTCGCGGTGCGAGGTGTTGTGTGCTTGTAGATCTGCTGTTTTCACTACTTTTGTGCAAACAGTTAAATTTTTACTTTTGTGCAAACAGTTTAATTTTTTCCTAATGGCCCGGCCTGGACCGGCCGAGAATGAACCAGCCTTTCGGGAGTTGTCCCGCTTTTCCCAATGGCCAGCACGTCCCTGCTTATGTCTATCAATGTACTGTAGAAGCGGTCTCGTTTCACATAAACATCAAACTGCAATCAACGAGATCTGGCATGAAGACGGATATGCAACAGCATAAGGAGATAAACTAAAAGAATGAACCTATTTCTGACGTTAGTAGAAACCGGTGTTATGAGTGTGCACGTGACAATGGTTATCACTGGGTCCCCTCCAATATAGATGTTTGTTAGACCCACTTTTGTGTCAACTGCGAATGCTGGTGTTGAGCCTCATGAAGCTCAATATTTTAGACACTATATTCTAGTAAAGACAGCCACATTTCTGTGCATACACAGGTTAACAATGAATGGCACTTGTTCATATTGGATGCACATACTTGTTAATCATTTGCATAGATCAATGCGCCATTTCATATCAAATTCACCTTAGAATTATGACGAATCAGACTATGCTCGTGGAAACACTCGCACGAGCGCTATACGATCAACGACGATCGTAAAAATGTTTTGTCAATGTGGCCCACTGAGTCCTACACTCAGGAACAGACTGAAGACCCAGCTGAGACTTGCTTTGAATGTCGTCACTGTCGGGCAGAAACCTTGTATCTCCAAGTTTAACATTTTTGAATGAAGCCCTGCTTCATCATACAAGACTCTCGCACAAAACTAGTGAAAATAGCAGATCTACAAGCACGCAACGCCTCGCGACGTGAGGCGTTGTGTGCTTGTAGATCTGCTATTTTCACTATTCTAATTAAATCATTTATAAAATGATGAATACAAAAAGAACGGTTTTGGACATACAAGGTTTCCACCCGACAACGGCGAAATGTACGCGCATGTGTTTCATAAAGGAAGCGCAATGTGACTGTCGGGCGCGAAAAAGCCCACCCTGACAAAAAAACTACATCTCTTCCGACGTGCTGTGGATGGTCTCGATGATCATCTTCTTGAGTCTCTTCACCTTGTCGGGCGGCGTCTCGTTCAGACACTCCTCCACGTACTTCAGAAACCCCGCGTGCGGCGAGGCGGCGAGACCGTGGCAGCAGCTCCCCAGGAAGCCCAGGGTCCCGCGGGGGGGCGGCGGGGGGCCGGCGCCGGAGGAGGAGTGCGCCATCAGGTGGCTGGGGCGCTTCAGGCCGGAGGGGGGGCCTCCTCCTCGCCCGTCCGCGAACGACGACGAGGAGGACAACAAGTGGTTGGCCGGGGAACAGGAGGACCCGGAACCGGAGGACGGAGACGAGTGGAAGGAGGCGGGAGGCGTGGGAGAGGAAGGGCCGTCCGGGTGGTGGTGGTGGTGGGCGGCGGCCACCGTTAGCCTGGGGTGCTCCGATTGGTGGAAAACGTGAGAGGAGGTCATGGAGGAGGAGGAGGAGGGAGGAGCGACGCTGGTGAGTTTTAGGAGGCCGTCTTCCTGCAAATAGGGACGGGACGATGAGCGTTATGGTTGTTTATTGTGATAAAAAAAACACTCACAGTAATAATAATAATAATAATAATAATAACTTGCATTTATATAGCGCCTTTCATAAACCCAAGGCGCTTTACAAAAACTCTATACAAACAACTAAACAAAAACTAAGTGCCATAAGCCTGAGTGAATAGGTGTCTTTTCAATGCAGCCTTAAAAGAGTCCAGTGTTGGAGCATGGCGGATCTCCAATGGTAGAGAGTTCCACAGGGTGGGGGGCTGGGGGCTGCCACACAGAAGCAGCCTTAAGGGCTTATCAGAGTCCAGGGTGAAGAGCTATTCACCGCACATTTTTGGGTGTAAAGCTATCCACCTAAAGTGAGAAAATAAGTGGAGGCCATCATAGTCAGTCACGGTGTGAAGTCCTATTCACTGTGACTGACTGGTCTAGATCGACCAATCAGTGAACAGGGTGAAGAGCCTATCTGTCTGAAAGTAAAAACAGAGAGATGTGTCAGGACTCGCAGTGGAAAGCTCTTCACCGCGAGTAATGACACAACGTTGTAGTTTTATGACTTAAAAAGACTACACCGCGTTGGATAGCTTATCACCACGGTGCCTACTATGATAGGGGCTTAAGGTTCGCTTGTTTGCTTTGGGGACAGAGAGGAGGTCCAAGTCTGCAGACCGCAGAGTCCGTGACAGAGTAGGTTTGTCATGGAGGAGGTCTGAGAGGTACTGTGGAGCCAGGGCGTTTTGACACTTGTAGGTGAGAAGGAGGAGTTTGTAATTGATGCGGTATTTAACAGGAAGCCAGTGCAGTTGTTTACGGGTGGGGGTGATGCGCTGCCAGGGCTTGGTGCGGGTGAGAACTCTGGCAGCTGAATTTTGGCCATACTGTCCATAGTAATCGTGGAGATTTATATTTTCATGAAATTATCCTCTGTCATGCACTGAATGGGATCAATTCACCTGTAATTTGCCGAGCTGCATATCTGGTACCATTTGGGTACCATGGCATTGGTCCGACATTTCATTGTTCCTACATCCCAATAGTCCGAATCTGGTGAATATTAACCTGGTGAAAATACTATGCCTAAACCTAACCCTAACCTCAGTAAAACTATGCCTAAACCCTAACCTCAGTAAAACAATGCCTAAACCTAACACTAACCAAATAAGGACTAATGAGATGTACTGTAGGACTAATGAGATGTAGGACTTATTGGCAGTTCCCACCAGTTGAACCCTCTAGAATTGGTAAAACAGACCTGGAAATCATGTTCTTTTTTCCACTCTGTACCAAATCTCTTTCTACAAGCCCGATCTACAAGCGCTTGTAGATCTGCTATTTTTTGGCAAATGTTCCACCCCAGGATCATGGATGTTGGGGATATTTAAATTATCACAATAATGTCGTAAATCGCATAACATTACATAACGAGTAACCGAGTTATGTTTGTTCTTTTTCACAATTCACGAATAGCGATTTTTTGTATTCGAATTATTCGACCTCAAAGTATTCGAATAGTCGAATATTCGACAGGACTGGCCAAACTGTCAAATATTTAGTAAGCAAGAGGCGAACATTGTGAAAATAGCCGATCTACATGCTCACAACGCCTCGCGTTGCGAGGCGTTGTGAGCATGTAGATCTGCTATTTTCACAATATTCATCTGTGGAACCGAGTCACATTAAATGTAATACCTACAAGTGCTTGTCAGGGTTCTTATGACTTCCTATCTAGCCAAGCTTTATAAACCATGAAGAAACATATATACAGTATTTTTAAAGACAAAACAATAATAATAATTAAAAAAAAAAAGCAAACATTCGATTTCGGTGAACAACGTTGAATAGTGACTTTGATATTCTAATAGTTGGTGAATGCCCTAATCCCTACCTGCAGAGTTCCAATGAAGGGGAGGCTGCCGGGATCCGGGTCCGGGGCTTCGTCGCCGTCACAGGAGTCGCAGAGGAACAGCAGCTGGCGGTAATGCCTCCACTTGGGCAGGCAGAAGTCCTCCGAGCCGCTGGTCCTGCTGGAGTTCATGGCCTTGTGCTCCCGTTGGAATATGGTGCGGAGGTTACGGAACTTGGTTTTGATCTCTTCCACTGGAAGTCGAGGAAAAAACACACAACAACAGTGATTAACTGAGGGAATCGAATGAACAACAATGATGTTGAGATACAGTATGAAATCCAAGACAAAACAAGAGAATGGATATTATGCAAGCCATTTACCATGAGAGGGAGTGGGTTGTTGGCTGATTTACCACTGTTTCAGGGTTGTGGGGTAAATCAGCCAACAACCCACGACCCTCGAATGGTAAATTGCTTTTCTACCACTTCTACCATATAAATGAAAGAAAACACAGTTGTAACTTGCAAGTTACAACTGTGTTGCAGTTGCAAGTTACAACTGCAACACAACAGTGGTGGGGTCCATGAGCCAACTCAAGGTTGTTGGTTGTTGGTTGTTGACTGATTTACCACTGTTTTAAGCCAATCAGAATCTAGTATCTGAACATGTGACCACAAAAAGTGGTAGAAAGAAATATACTAAATAAATGTAGTTCTGTAAAGTACAGTAAATACATCATTAAATATCTGTTAATAACAACGTAACCTGCCCTTTGGCTGGCACCAAAAAAAGATAAATTAACTAAATTTAGTTAAAAAATACACAATCTGTACTGGTTTAACAGATGCGGAAAAAGGTAAATAATCTTTGTTTAGATTTGTGTTTAAGAGCAACTCTGATTCTAAACAACATATCTCTTCTGTAAGGCAGAAACCAGCTACTGTATGTCCAAAATAAAACCATTTCAGGAAATGAACAACACATTATTACTGCCTCGTCAAAGTTGGTATGGTACATTGTCAGATACAGGATTTAGGTTTTTGACCATTAATGTGGAGATTTTCCTGTCTGATCAATGATGGACAAAACAACCATCTGCACAAGTTGGAACTAGGTGGCTTGAACGACAGTTTGAGAATACAATGGAGGTTCCACTTGAAGAGACAAATTTATTTCGGTTCGGCTCTGTCCAAACTACAATATGAGGTTCGGGAGGTCGGGTACAGTCATTAATTTGGCTGTTCGGTGCCACCGAAATGTTGTGACTCCCCGAACCGAACCAAAATAAATTCCGCTCTAAAAATGGAGTATGCGTCGTCGGCCCTTAGTCAGAAGCGCTTTTAAAATACTTTTCATTGGTTCAATATTTGTAAAACCCACACACAGACGTAAAGGGTGTTCAATAGCAACGATTTATTAAAAAAATGGTTTCTGCCGGACAAAATATGTAAAAGTAAACTTTAACAAACGTCAAATGTAGCATTTCACTGAAGCTTTGATATGTCATACTGTATGTGTGAAACAGCATTGTAATTAGCCTACCTGTGAAAGGGACTGGGTGGTTGTGAGACAGCTGTCTGCTCAGGGTCTCCAGCGTGCTCTGTCTCAGCGCACGGTTCCGATAGCTCTCTGACCTGTGGTTCCATAGGCAGCTGTGGTCTGGAGAAACGTGTCAATATGAATGTGTCATTCATGAAGCCACCGCAAAGTAGCGAGTGTCAAAGTATTGCCATGAGGTGGTCATGTCTGTGTACGTCACCCTGCAAATGAGCCCACCAAAGAGTGAAAAACTCTTTGATTTTACCACCTAAGCCCTGGAGCAGTGGTTCTCAAATGGGGGTACGTGTACCCCTAGGGGTACGCATAGGTACTACAGGGGGTACTAGAGAGAACAAGGAAAAATCACACCCGTGTGAACTGAGCGGTGGTTCCCCCCCCCTTCCCCCCTGTGTGTGTGTGTGTGTGTGTGTGTGTGTGTGTGTGTGTGTGTGTGTGTGTGTGTGTGTGTGTGCCTGGTCTGGCCTGGCCTGAACAACAGCGCCCCTCCCTTAACATGTGTGGTCAGAAAAGGTTACTGCAGGCTACAGACAGACAGACACGCAGACAGACAGACAGACAGACAGACAGACAGACCCACACACACGGCCACGTATAGGAGCGTTGTGACCACCGCTCAAAAATAGGTCACACTGTAAAGTTGTGCCATGGCATTGGTCCGAAATCTCATTGTTCCTACATCACATTACCGTAATTGCTGGACTATAAGCCGCACCTGAATATAAGCCGCACCAGCTAAATTTAGGAAAAAAAAAACAAATGTATACATATATAAGCCGCACCTGACTATAAGCCGCAGGTGTCCCTCCTGCTTCCCGCTAGAGTGCCCCTGGTGGCCGTTAGCTGTATAAATCTATATATAAATCCTTGTTAAAGACCATTGTAAAATGAACTAACTGGCCGTTAGCTGTAAAAATCTCTATATAAGCCGCACCGTTGTATAAGCCGCAGGGTTCAAAACATGGGAAAAAAGCCGCGGCTTATAGTCCGGCAATTACGGGTAGTCAGAATCTGGTGATGTTAACCTGGTGAAATATACTATGCCTAAACCTAAACATAACCCTAACCTCAGTAAAACTATGCCTAAACCTAACCCTAAAACCTAACCCTAACTAAATTTGGACTAATGAGATTTGGGACTTATGGGCAGTCCCCCTGTAGTAAAGTAAATGTGTAAATGAGTCAGGATGCTCTAATTTCAAGTCTTTCACTCCTTTTCTTATTAGAAATTTTACGTTTTTCTATATATTCTTCAAGATGTGGGTTATCGTTCATTCACAGCATCGGGTGGAAAACCTCATCTGACAATGGGTTGTTTTATTTGTTTATCAATGAAATGTATTATCACCTCCACGTCCACACATTGTTTTATCATTAATTAAATCAATATGTATCACTACTCCAAATTATAAATCAATTCTGACATTTTCTATCACCATCAGGGCCGGATCTAGCCTTTAGCGCTAGGTGGGGCAGGAAGAAATAATAGGGGTGTCACCTCCAGCCCATGCCGCGAAGCGGGGGGAAAAATGGGGGGACAAACCGCCTAAAACAACCAAAATGCATAGAAAACTAAGCATTTTGGCACACTTATACCTATAACACACAATACAAACAACAGGTCTTATCAGTGTATCTATCCATCTACCTAGTTGCAGCATAACATTTCAAATAGTTTAATACTTTTGAAATTTTAGATTTTTGCATGCCATCATGTTAGGTGGGGCAGACAGGGCATTTAGGGGGGCATTGCCCCCCCTTGCCTATGGCTAGATCCGGCCCTGGGCGGGGTTGCACCAGCTGTTACTAAGTTATAACGTAGCCTAGTTGTAACGTAAATGGCTTCTAAGTCAAGACTTACGCATTACTAAAATTTCAGCTGTTGCACCACTCTAACGTATCTCTAAGTAACTACTAAATATTTACACCAGCCTTTGGGCAGCACTAAGTCCTTACTAAGTAACCTATCTCTATGGGAGTAGAGCAACTACACTACTAACGTGGCAGACAGCATTATATCGGCTATTTAATTAATCAACAATGAAACGACCCATCTGTTTAAAACATACATTAAGCCCTACACATTTCGGCCATTTGAAAATAGCCAATCTACAAGCTCACAATGTGTCTGCTATTAATAGAGTATTTCTATATTGCAGGATTGATACTTTTTTAATTCATTTGAGTACTTTTTCAACCACTGCAGACATACAGCACAACAGCGACTTGAATGGTGCTCTTCTCCCCTCCAAATATGCGCTACCCTGCGTTACTTCACAACGGGGAAAAATGTATGAGGGGCCAATATAACTTGTGATACAATCCGTGTGCAGGGATGCGCTCGCCGTGAGCACACGTATCAATATGACTTTGTGTACATGCCAGTGGAGAGACGGAGCTCTGTCTGTTGACAAAAGACGATACAAGCTTTGCTTCCTTTACTAGTAGAAACAGTTCGTTTTCATTGGATTCTGGAGCTATGACGTCATTTTATGCGACTATACATTACTTTAGGAACAGTCTACGCATTACTAGTTACGTTATGCCTTAAGCAGTCGGTGTGCAACACCTGTTAGTAACTCACTTAGTTACAAACTAACTAGTAGTTACTAAGCCTCTAGTAAGGACTTTACTCCCTAACTTAGAGCAGAACTTACGTTCTGGTGGTGCAACTGGCCCCAGATCACCATTGATATTCACAATGATCAATATAGCTATTAAAAGCCTGATTATACTTTGTCACATGACAGCGTCGCACACAGAAAATAGTCGATCAACAAGCTTACGATGCTGTGCTGTTAGATTTTAGTTTTGGCTATTCGCTCACAGTGAGCTTGTACACCTGCTGTTTTTGAACATTTTGGAAAAATCTTTAAAGTGTTTGAAAAAAAGTTGAACAACCTTTCTTAACCTTTTCAGGCCGCGACCCCCACAATAATCATATTTTAACTGGGGACCCCCCTCCCTTGAGGCATTACATTTTGTGTTGCGAGGCGTTGTGAGCATGTAGATCGGCTATTTTCACAATTTCTGCCTCTGATGTTTGACAATTTGGCCAATGTTTAATTTGTCATTTCAGAGGTATTAAAAGGTCCTTAAATTGTCACTTTAGAAATGTGCAGATACCCCCTATACACCTAAACTATATGTTGGTTTGTTTACTGTTGAGTGAGAAAACAATGTTGCACATTAAGTTAATCATCATTTTGGGGACCACCCTGGGGGTCCCGTCCCACAAGTTGAGGACCACTGATTTAGAAAGCAGCTGCAGAATGGGGCCTCAGGTCATAAATGAAGACTTAATTCCCACTCACCAGCGTAGAAGGAGATCAGCTCGCAGACCTTGGCCTCGGTCCAGTGGCAGCGAGGGTCAGTCCCCGGTCGAGGACACCCGGTCTGGGCGCTGTTCATCGCAGGGAAAGCGAGCGAGGCCAGGCTTCGGTTGAGAGCGCCGGTGCCGAGTTTGCCGCCGACCTGCGTGAAACCGGTCAGGCAGGTGGGAGGGAGGGGGGCGACGGGAGCGGCGAGTCCATGTCTCTCCTGTCTCGCCGAGATGGTGACCTGGCACTGACCGCTGGCCGGGATGTAGTGCTGTCACCATCACAAAGGTTTAAGTTGACAATTAATTGTTGCGCAAAATAATCATGGTTAAAGAACAACTTAGTTTTTTTTACAACAAGGGTTCATATCGTCGCTGTCCGGTGAAAACCTTGCAGGTCCAAAACCATTCGTTTTGCATTTTTCATTTTAAAAATGATTTAAACTAGTGAAAACAGCAAGGCGTTGTGTGCTTGTAGATCTGCTGTTTTCACTACTTTTTGGGCTTTACTTTGCGAAAGAACATACACATTTGAAACTTGGAGATTATAGGTTTCCACCCGACAACGACAATATTTTAGATTGTAATTAGAGAAAAGAAAAGATGAGTGTTAAAATGTTTCCATATCGTTTTAGCGATTTGAATTAGTTTGATTTCAGTGGGTGGGGGCATGCGTACGTAAGTGGCTAATTATGTATTTTTAGACACAATAAGCCCATTCCCAAGATGCACCGAAATCATTCGTGGGCAGATTTGACTTATGGGGGCTAGTAGTGTTACTGTAAATAGTTAATAAAGAGATTGCCGGCTAATTGTGTCTAAAAAGACATATTTAGCCTCTTGTACGCATGCCCCCAGACCCCCAAATCGTTAAAACAATAGAAAGCAGTAAATGAAAACGTTTTAACACATCTTTTCTTTTCTCTAATGACTATCTAAATTATGAACCCTTGTTGTACAAGACCAAAGTTGTCCTTTAACGATTTAATCTGTGTTTTTTTGGCACTAAACATATTGGAAAATAATGAATACAACTTAGATTTTGGCTTAGTTTGGCTTTTGGGCTTCGTAACCAGTAAGACTCCCCAATCGGGAGATAAGCGACCGTCACATCGCATACACAAACTTTAGAAGGCAATCATATCAGGAGGGAATGTGGGAAAGGGACAGATCCATGTTGATCATAATGAATACAACTTAGATGTTGGCTTAGTTTGGCTTTTAGGCTTCGTAATCACCAATCGTACAGGGGAAGATATAACAAATAACTTAAATAAACTAATCATTTATTGACACATGTAATCATCAAAAAATATGTATGAAAATGTTTCTACAGCAGTGTTTCTCAACCTTTTTTCTGCATGGGCACACTTTTCATGTCCCAAGAATCCATGGGCACGCCAACATAATACGGGGGGTGTAAATATCGTCACTGTCGGGAAGAAACCTTGTATCTCCAAGTTTCAAATCTGTACGTTTCTTCGCAAAGCAAAGCCCTGCTTCATCATACAAGGCTGTCGCACAACAGTAGTGAAAACAGCAGATCTACAAGCACACAACGCCTCGCACCGCGAGGCGTTGTGTGCCAGTAGATCGGCTGTTTTCACTAGTTTAAATCGTTTTAATATGATAAATACAATACTGGCATTCAAGCAGTTTCAAGGGGCACACTTGACCCTTCTCAGGGGCACACCACAGGTCCCCGGGCACAGTGGTTGAGCAACACTGTTCTACAGTACGTGGAATAGGATTATGCTAAAATAAATGCGATTATCTCAAATAATTGCGATCAGATGATTACGTAACAAGTGTGACAGTCCTACCGGGATGTCTGTTTTGATGTCAGTCTGGTGGAAGTCGGGAGGAAGACAGTGGAAGTCGGCCGGCGCGGGAGAGTCCGGCTCCTCCAGCTTAACGTCCATCTGGGTGCTGCACGAGGAGGAGAAACCGTTTGTGGCGTCAGGAAGGAGGCAGGGTCCCCCCCCGCTTCCTGCTTTGAGGTCCAGCTCTTCCTCTTCTTCCTGTGCGGCAAGAGCAGGGACGTGCAGAGAATGTTAGAGAGGCAGGGGCTGACTTTCTAAAAGGGGCCTTTTGGTGGGAATATCGAAAATAGCAGACCTCCAAGCTATTTTCGGTGCTTGATACCACACACTGGCCAGAAAATGCATTTTATTCAATTGGATACAGGAGAAACCTCCATCAGTGACTCAGTGGCACAAAGAAATATACAGAGTGCTGCCAATGGAAAGACTCAGTGCCAGATTAAAAGAGAAGGAAGACGATTTTCTAAATATTTGGCAGCCACTGATAAACTATTTGCCCAAGGATCTAGCTACTGATTTATAATGGAAGTGAAGCCCTGGATTGGAAAGCCCCAGATGTACTCTTAGAATTCACCTATTAGTATGCCCCTTGAGTGGTGAGGTTACCATTCTGAAAGATTGATTGTGTGTATTGATAAGTATGGAGCTTGTAGATCTGCTATTTTTGAAAAAGTTGTGAAAATGTGTACAAATCTTTGAATATATGTATTTTCAAAGCGAACGTTTGTAACTCAAATTTTGCTTCTGGGTGGTCCATGGAACTAGATATTTTCAGATGGGGGTCCGTGGCCAAATACATATCCTTTTGGGGGTCCCACATGAAAAAGTTTGAGAACCACTGACATAGTAGTCTCTCAAGAACAGACTAACTGAGCTCCAGTTAAGTGAAAAGGACCTTTTCTTTGACGATGGCTGGCCAGATTGCTGACATAGAAAAATAGGTTTTTCAAAAAAACCTTAGAAGGATTCAAAAGACACTTATAGAATCGGGTCAAAAATTCTAATCTTCACGATTTTTCAAAAATAGCAGATCTACAAGCTCGCATATCTGCTGTTTTTCAATAGTTAAAGCATAAAATAATGATACACAATAATTGTGTACCCGTTCTGAATGGGTTGTTAAATCCGGACAACTGGCCCCCTGGGCTCAAGCCCCCTTCATTGTCTAAAGCCTCGAACAGAGTCGGGTCCGCGGTGGAGTGCGGTGTAGTCTTTTTGAGTCATAAAACTACAACGTTAACGCTCAAAAAGACTACACCGCACTAGACCCGACTCTGTTCGAGGCTTAATGTGTCCACGTGCCTGCTGTGCAGCAAGGGGAAGTGGCTGGAGGCGGTCCGGGTTGTTGTCGGTGTCGTCTTCGCAGGACTCCCGGAGGAACATGAGCTGGTCGTAGTGCTTCCACTGGGAGACGTAGCGGGCCTGGTCCGAGCCGCGCGAACTGCCGGCGTTCACCGCCTTGAACTCGCGGTTGAACACTGTGCGCAGGTTGTTGAACTTGCTCTTTATGTCCTCCACTGGAAAAGGCACAACAGTGGTGGGAAAAAGGTACCGTAATTGCTGGACTATAAGCCGCACCTGAATATAAGCCGCAAGTGTCCCTCCTGCTTCACGCTAAAGCGCCCCTGGTGGCCGTATAGCTGTATAAATCTATGTATAAATCCTTGTTAAAGACCATTGTAAAATTAACTAACTGGCCGTTAGCTGTAAAAATCTTTATATAAGCCGCACCGTTGTATAAGCCGCAGGGTTCAAAACATGGGAAAAAAGCAGCGGCTCATAGTCCGACAATTACGGTACTCTGAATTTTTGCAGAATGTCCCATTTCACAAGGTTTCAAATGTATACAAATATTTACAAAATAGCAGATCTACAAGCCAGTGTTGTTTTTGACAGCAAATTTTGATTTAGTTTTAGTCATAGTCTTTTGAATAAAATGTCATTTAGTTTTAGTCATATTTTAGTCACCTGAAAAGTATTAGTTGTAGTCTAATTGTAGTCGACTAAATATAAGATTTTAGGCGACTTTATCTACAGTTGATTTAGTCAACTGAAATGCATTTTGGCAGGCCTTGATTGCTTCATAATGACCGATTTTAGACTTGGTTTGCGTGCTGAAAATAGCCGATCTACAAGCAGCGCGACGCGTTGTGAGCTTGTAGATCTGCTATTTTCAGTTGCCAAACTAAAGTTGACAAATATTTGCAGTGGAGTGAAAGTAAAATATTTGTCTCTGAGATGAAGTGGAGTTAGTAGAATTAAAAGTATTGAAATTTGGAAATACTCAGGAAATACAAATTCCTCAAAAGTGTACTTGGCTGCTCTACACCACTGACGAGCGTGAATCAATCAGTATATCGCAATCGGCCCTGTCACAAGTATTACATAATCGCCTGGTCACAATTTGAGAAAATCAGGCCCATTCTACGAATGCATTCTAATTCAGTAGTTACTCACACTTTCAAGATGTTTAAAGGGATATTTCACTTAAAAAAAAGGGGGGTCATTGTCTCAGGCTTTTTTGAACAGAACACCCTAGACAGCTTTTAAGTTGCTCGATTTTGTATTGCTAGATTTGATCCCAATTTTGATCCCAATTTTAGGAACTTTTAGAGACAAATTAATTTCAGTTCGGCTCTGTCTTAACTACAATACGACGTCATTCAGAGGTTCTGGGGGGCGAGTACCGTCATTAATTTAGCTGTTCGGTTAAACTTTCACTGTTAGACCAATTTCAGACTAGTGTTTAGACGCTATATTAGACGTCTATTTGAATAGCCAAAGTATATAATAACGGATAACTGTCTTGTTTTAAATCACAATCTTTGTCTGTGATTGATGGCATAGCACCCACACAAGTGGTAAGGGTCAAAGCCCATACTGAATCTTGGATGAATGGGGAAATCCTGAACGCTATCAAACAGAAACAAGCTACTCTGCCTACAGGAAAACCTGTAATGAGCAACTAGAGTTGAAACAATAAAGAAAACTACATACGCAGTGTACTAAACTAAAAACAAAAAAAGCCAAAAGGAATTTCTTAAATGAGACAATTGAGGAAAACAAAACAAAAAAGAAAAAAAAAAAAACACCCAGAAAAAACTCTGTAAGGCTCTAAAACAGGGGTGCCCAAAAGGTAGATTGTGATCTACAAGTAGATCACAAAGGCTGTGCAGGTAGACCACATGACAATCCTGACATGCCCCAAAACAAATATAGTGGGGATCTACAAGCTCACAACGCGTCGCATCGCGATGCGTTGTGAGCTTGTAGATCAGCTATTTCCACTGTTTTTGAAAGTACCGTATTTTCCGGACTATAAGGCGCACTTAAAAGGCTTTAATTTTCTCAAAAAACTACAATGCGCCTTATAGTCCAGTGCGCCTTATATATGGATCATTCATTGACATTGACATTCCCTTTAGCACAGCTCCATCTGTTGGATGCATAAGCGTCTATTATGTGCGCCTTATAGTCAGGTGCGCCTTATATATGAAAACAGTTTGAAAATAGACCATTCATTGACAGTGCGCCTTATAGTCAGGTGCGCCTTATAGTCCAGAAAATACTGTATATTAACATTTCTCAACATGGAGCTTGTAGATCAGCTATTTCCACTGTTTTTGAAAATATATGAACATTTCTCAACATGGAAACGATTATGACAATTATGCCAAATAATTGCGATTACCTCAAATAATTGCGATTAGACGATTATGAAATAATTGTGACAGCCCTACTGACTAATAAAGCATTCAATCAATCAATCAATCAAGGCAGAATAAATCATTAACCCATTCAGAACGGGTACACATTATTGTGTATTATTATTTTATGCTTTAACTATTACAAAAGTTGCAGATCTACAAGCTCACAGCGTGAGTGCCGCGCTGTGAGCTTGTAGATCTGCTATTTTTTTAAATCATGAAAATTAGTTGTGAGCTTGTAGATCTGCTATTTCTTTAAATCATGAAAATTTGAATTTTGACCCGATTCTATAAGTGTCTTTTGAATCCTAAGGTTTTTTGAAAACCCTATGTTTCTATGTCAGCAATCTGGCCAGCCATCGTCAAAGAAAAGGTCCTTTTCACTAAACTGGAGCTCAGTTAGCCTGTTCTTGAGAGACTACTATGTCAGTGGTTCTCAAACCTTTTCATGTGAAGGACCCCCAAAATGATATGTCCCCCACGGACACCCCATCTCAAAATATCTAGTTCCTGGGACCACCCAGAAGCAAAGTTACAAACGTTCGCTTTGAAAACACATACATTCAAAGATTTGCACACATTTTCACGACTTTTTCAAAAAATAGCAGATCTACAAGCTCGCAGCGCGGCACTCGGTGCCGCGCTGTGAGCTTGTATATCTGCTATTTTTTCACCGGTTAAAGCAATTCAATAATTCTAGGCCTAAATGGGTTAAAGTTAAACAGACAAAGATCATTTCATAGAATGAAATACCTGTGAAGGGCAGCGGCTCTCCTTCAGACAGTTGCTTGTAGAGGCTCTCCAGGGTCCTCAGTCTGAGCTGACGGTTGTTGTGGTTGACAGACTTCTTGTTCCACAAACAGCCGTGTTCTGAGAAAACCGGACGTGAAGAAAAAGAACACCACAAATCTGGACTTGAGAGAAGAGGAGGTTGAGTAACTGCGCATGTTACGCATTATGGGGCTGTTAAGTCTGACATCATTTTGTAGGCAGAGGAGAACTTTTGGGGCCAACTGACCCCAAAACCTGTGAATCTTTTTACAATTTTTACTATTTACTCATTTTTTCTTCTCTTTGATGTTGAAAGGAAAGTGGTAGAATTATACTTTAGTCGTTATTTTTGTCTCGGATCTGTTGAAATAGCGAGGGACAGATATTGATAATAAATCTGCTTGGAAGTCTGACTACAAAATGATGTCACGGCTTAAAAGCCCCATTATTACATTAACTATTATTTTATGCTTTAACTATTAAAAATAGCAGATCTACAAGCTCACAGCGAGCTTGTAACTAACTTTTTTACTGATTATATTGTTTTTTTTTAGTTTTTTTTTTATACTTTTTATCCCACGATTTTGCAACCCATTTTCACCCAGAACCAATTGCCTATGTAATCCTGGGCTCTGCTCTCCCTCTGCCGCGCCTGGGGAGACAACGGACTGACCTCATGCTTCCTTCAATGCATGGGTAGTCCAAGTTGTTTCTTTTCACCTGACAGGGGGGGATTTCCCCGGGATGGACGTAGCGCGTGGAAGGAACACGTTATTCCAACCAGTTCCTTTCCATCAAGCGCCCCGGCTGGTCAGGGGGAGGCATTATTGAGACCAGGATTACTGCATGTTTTTGTGAGGGTACTTACCCTAGGAGACACGGGGAGAACACACACTCCACACAGAAAGGCCCTATCGCCGACCCCACCTAGGGTGTGGGCGCTGATGACGCGGAGGGAGAAACACGCCCCCAGCACCCACAGCGTCCCCCGGCGGGAATCGAACCCAGGAACTTCTAGCTGTGAGGCGAAGCGCTAACCACTGCGCCACCGTGCCCCCCTTTTTTTTATATTGTTTTTCTAGATTGATATTCATATGCATTTTTTATATTGTTGTTGATGTTCTGACGTATTATCTTGTTTATTATAGTGATGTATTATCTGCTTATTGTAAGTCGCTTTGGATAAAATCGTCTGCTAAATGCCTAAACTGTAAACTTGTAGATCTGCTATTTTTTAATCGTGAAAATTGAATGTCTTCGAAATCCTTCTTCTAAATCAGTGGTGCTTAAACGTTTTCACGTCAAGGGTCCCCCAAAATTACATGTATTTGACCCACCATCTCAAAATATGTTGTTCCAGGGACCCCCAGAAGCAAATATTTGAGTTACAAATGTTCGCCTTTAAAAAGATATATTGAAAGATAAGATTTGCAAAAAAAAAGAAAAGAAAAAAGAAAAAGAAAAAGCAGATTGGCTATTTTTGGCTAACTTATTTTTGGCTAATATAGAAAAGGAGGAAAAAAAAGCTTCTACGACACAAAGATTTGGAGGACCCCCTGTAGTAACTCTGAGGACCCCCTAGGGGTCCCGGACCCCCTGTTGAAGACAATTGGAGTAGCCTACACAGGAAAAGTGACTCATCCTCAATTAAATATCAACTGATGTACTGGCACACAGTGTATGAGAAGGATTACTGTTATTGCACATTCCGGCTGTACAAATAAACATACAAATTTGCACATGTATCAGTAACAACTCATTCTTGTCAGTCTGTTATCGGTTTCAAATTACTCCCCTTTCAGTCTGACATTGGGGAATGATAAATTAGCCATGTCTGCCCCCTAGTGGTCCCAACGTTTAATGATAATGTTTAAAAAAATACCTTTCTATTCCTTTTAGATCACATACTGGATCTCGTCTCCACTTGTCCCTCCCTAACATTTTAGTCTAGTTCAGGGGTCTTCAACAGGGGGTCCTCAGAGTTACTACAGGGGGTCCTCGAAATCTTTGTGTGATAGAAACTTTTTTTCTCCTTTTTTATATTTAACCACTTGAACCCTAGCGTCCATACTCTGAGAACTTTAGCCAAAAATAGCAGATCTACAAGCTCACAACGCCTCGCAGCACGAGGCGTTGTGAGCTTGTAGATCGGCTATTTTCAGCAAAGAGGTTTGGTGTAGAGGGGAAAAAGAGCAGACTAAGTGCAGTGAAAAGTCAAGTTTGTTGGGGCGCCCGCTGGCCTGGTGGTCAAGGCGCATACCACATACTAGGCTATGATGCCTGCTGGCGTCGCTGGTTCGATTCCCGATCCTGACGACCTTTGCCGCGTGTCATTCCCCATCTCTCTCCCCGTTTCCTGTCTACTATCCTATCGAATAAAGGCATAAAAAGCCCAAAAACAGATCTTAAATATCTGAAAACACACATTGACATGAATCAAAAACAGCCTACACTGATGATCGATCGTGCTGTCAAACAATGAAACTATATGGCGGTCCCTGCTTCATCTCTCTCTCAACTAAGGGCTCCTTGGCCCGAAAATGTTGAAGACCCCTGGTCTAGTTTGTATATGTTGACAACATTCACGTTGATATGTTTAGTCTTGGTCATCATATCATAGTTTTTATTTACTATAGTTTTCGTCAGTGAAAAAAAGATAGTCGACGAAAGATTTTCGCCATAGTTTTAGTCGACAAAATCAACACGGGTTTAACCCATTTAGAACGGGTACACATTATTGCGTATCATTATTTTATGCTTTAACTATTGAAAAATAGCAGATATACAAGCTCACAGCGCGGCACCGAGTTTTTGACCCGATTCTATTAGTGTCTTTTGAATCCTTCTAAGATTTTTCGAAAAACCTCTGTTTCTATGTCAGCAATCTGGCTAGCCATCGTCAAAGAAAAGGTCCTTTTCACTTAAATGGAGCTCAGTTAAGTCTGTTCTTGAGAGACTACTATGTCAGTGGTTCTCAAACCTTTTCATGTGAAGGAACCCCAAAATGATATGTATTTGGCCACAGACCCCCATCTCAAAATATTTAGTTCCAGGGACCACCCAGAAGCAACATTTTAGTTACAAATGTCTGCTTTAACTCATTCCCTGCCAGGCCCGATAGTCCCGAGATTATTCCAATGTCTTTCCCCGCGAGGCCCGATAGTCCCGAGAATTAAAAAAAAAAAAAAAAAAAAAAAAAAAAAATCTTTTTCAAAAAAAATTTTTGACCCCCAAAAATGGAGTAGGCATGATAGCAATCGCGAAATTGCATGTTTAACCCCCATAGCAACCCCATCTTTCAAGCATGGCAGCCATTTTGGCAGCCATCTTTGTTAAACATAGTGGCTGTTATCTCATGAATGCCTGAACGGATTTCCATTCGGATTTTTTTGTTTGAAAGCTGTGAGCAATGTGGACACACGTGGTGCATTATCTAGGCATGGGTGTGCATGATCCGTGCACACCCAATTACATGGAAGTCTATGGAGACGAATGGCAGGTGGGAGTACGGAGGTATGTTAAAATGGCGGTCAATGTGTTAATTTGCACACATTTTCACAACTTTTCAAAAATAGCAGATCTACAAGCTCACAGCGCGGCACCGAGTGCCGCGCTGTGAGCTTGTATATCTGCTATTTTTTTATAGTTAAAGCATCCAATAATTTTAGGCCTAAATAAGTCAAAACACAGTTTCTCCTCTCACCGGCATAGAAGGAGATCAGGGCTCTCTCCTTCTCTTCGGTCCAGTAACACTTGCTCCCATTGGACGAGAAGGAAGAGGAGGAAGAGGAGGAACAGGAAGAGGAATTTACGGGCGGGAAGACGGGCTCGTTCTCCATCCTCACCACTTCCTGGTGCGGGAAATGTCATGAATACATAAAAGAAAATCTAAGAAATTCCATAAATGAGAAAAGAAATGTTTAAGAAGTAGTGAAAATAGCCCATCTACAAGCTCACAAAGTGACGCGAAGCGTTTACAACAAGGGTTCATATTTTAGTCATTAGAGAAAAGAAAAGATGAGTGTTAAAATGTTTTCATTTCTTTCTTTCTATCGTTTTAATTATTTTAACGATTTTGATTTGCATGCATTCCCCTGGTTGGGGGCATGCATGCAAGTGGCTAAATATGTATTTTTAGACACAATAAGCCCATTCCCAAGATGCACCACAATCTTTCATGGGCAGATTTGACTTATGGGGGCTGGTGTAAATACTAACAAAGAAAATGTCTGCTTATTATGTCTATAAAATCACCAGTTACCCATATACAGTATGGAGACCACTGGTACTCATATATGGAGATCCATGTAGTATTGTATATGGAGATATATACAGTACATGCTTACAGTTATTCGTTATGTGAAACTCCTATGATGTTTATGACATCTGACATCATACCCTTTTATTCCCATACATGGAGATCCCTGTCTGTAGAACCATCCACACAGATATGGGCTGTCTTGGCCATCTGTCTAAATAATAAATAAATATCTGTCTTGGCCATATATGGATTCTGTTAGTGCGGTATGTGGCCGATGTGGCCTCCATATATGGGCATTCTCATATGAAGTCCTGTTAGATATGGGCTTAATATTGATGACATCAGGGAACTCCATTTATGGGCATAAAAGGGATTCTGATAGTGTGCCATTACAGTGAAGCCAGAGTGTGATGTCAGAGCGTGAAAGTCGTGAAAATGTGTGCAAATCTTTGAATATATGTATTTTCAAAGTGAACGTTTTTAACTCAAATTTTGCTTCTGGGTGGTCCCTGGAACTAAATATTTTGAGATGGGGGTCCGTGGCCAAATAAATATCATTTTGAGGGTCCTTCACATGAAAAGGTTTGAGAACCACTGACATAGTTAGTCTCTCAAGAACAGACTAACTGCAGAGCTCCAGTTCAGTGAAAAGGACCTTTTCTTTGACGATGGCTGGCCAGATTGCTGACATAGAAACATAGATTTTTCAAAAAACCTTAGAAGGATTCAAAAGACACTTTATAGAATAGGGTCAAAATTCAAATATTCACAATTTTTCAAAAATAGCTGCGCTGTGAGCTTGTATATCTGCTATGCATGAAATAAGTGTGTACCCGTTCCGAATGGGTTAAGTAAAACAATGCGAGTACCTTTTCCAGCTGCTGTGGCGCCTGTGTTGCAGGGTCCTCGTCTGAGCTGTGCTCCTGCCTGGAGGAGCTGGTGAGGAACAGCAGGTCGTGGAAGTACTTCCACTGCGACACAAACACCTCGTCGGACGGCGAACACTGGCCGCTGGCGCTCACCATCTTGTACTGCCGCTGGAACGTGGTGCGGAGGTTCTTGAACTTGCTCTTTATGTCCTCCGCTGTGCAAAACAGATGAGAACAAGACACCAGGGATGGGACGATGCGAATATTTCATGTCACGATAATATCATTAATCCCAATTATCTTTGCCACAATAATCGTGACACATCTAGGGGTTGACACTAAGGTTAGGTCTCAGAGGCCCTTGCCTGTCGCGCAGGTACAGGTCATGTTCTACTTGCTCAAAGATCATGTGCACTTGCCCGAAAATAAATTGTCTATTATAAAATGATAGGTAAAGATTTAATTTCTGGGGATATGCGATAAAGATTTCATACCTAAATGTATATCTAAATACTGTACCTTCATAGCTTTGAGAAGATTGAATATGACTATGGGTTCTTCACACCTCTTTTATATATATTCTTTTGGTGTGCAATGCTGTGCGGAATCGGCGCTGCGGATCCCAAAAGGAGTCATAAAAGGAGTGATGAGTTTTTTACCGCATGTGCCAAGAAAAAAACGCACGGCCGCAGCCACTCGTCGCACGGCTAATTCGGATCCGGTGTGCATGAGGTCGTAGAGAATCATTGTTTTCATTTTTTTTAAATGAAATTGTCCGTTTTATCCGTGCGGATGAACACGCCTGTGTGCAAAGGGCTTCAGTGTCAATGCCTACATGTCAATTTCATATCGTCCCGTCCCTAACCGGTGCAAAACATTTTAGTACAGCATGCACGCGGGGTTTACACATGAGGCCTCAGGCGTGTTGGGGACATCCCATTACCTGTGAAGGACACGGGTGGAGGGTGTGCAGACAGGATGACTCTCAGGTGTTCCAGAGTCTTACATCGGAGATGACGGTTCTTGTAGCCCTCCGACTTGTGGTTCCACAGACAGCTGTGTTCTGTGAAACAAGACATTCGTGGGATCATTGAGATATAGTTTGGTTGTCAAACCTTAGTCGAACAAGTATCTGAATGGTTGATGTAAATCAAGGGGCTTCAACAGCGGGATCGGGGACCCCTAGGGGGTCCTCAGAGTTACTACAGGGGGTCCTCCAAATCTTGAGTGATACAACTTGTTTCTTCGGTTTTATATTAACCACTTGAACTCTAGTGTTCAAGTGAGAACTTTAGCCAAAAATAGCCGATCTACAAGCTCACAACGCCTCGCGCTGCGAGGCGTTGTGAGCTTGTAGATCGGCTATTTTCGGCAAAGAGGTTTGGTGGAGAGGGTAAAAAGAGCAGACTAAGTACAGAGTGAAAGGTCAAGTTCATTAAATATTTACGGTTCAAGTGGTTAAATATCTGAAAATACAAATTGACATGAATCCAAAATACACTGATGATTTTGCTGTAGACCACCAACTATCTGACCTTCAAATTCAACCCTAAGAGGTGGCTTAAATCAAACCAAATTTGTAATCATGGGTAATTATCAGCTCCATTTGTCATTGGTGTCACTCATATTTAAAGGAGCTATAGTCAACTTTTTCATTGTAGGGCCGACACTTTGTGTGCATCCTAGTCTATAGACTAGAATGTAAACAAAGTGTAAGTCTGACAATGGCCAAAATGATTATTTTATCATTATTTTATGCTTTTTGTGGTCATTTTTGAATTGAAACACATATATGAAGCTTATTTTTTTATAAAATATTTTCGAAACATTATTTTTATTTTAGCATCCGTTTTTCAAGAAAAAGTTGACTATAGCTCCTTTAACTTTACTTGTCTTGTATTGTATTGTATTGTATTGTATATGTTTTTGTAGGGATAGTTTTATCACCACTTTATTACAGACCTGCCCAGTGACCACAGATGACAATTAGCTTCTGGTAACTCTGGCCCATTTACATTGATGTGACAACTAAGGTGTTGATTAATGTGCATTGTCCTTGATAAATAAATAAACAATGCATCGCGATGCAACACATTGTGAGCTTGTAGATCTGCTATTTTCAAAAGATTTTGTATAAATTAGAAAAAAAATTGAAATTAGTACTTTCTACTTTTGGTAATTTAAGTACATTTTGATGGCAATATTTCTGTACTAGGCCTACTACAAATGTTGAATTCTGGACTTTTACTTGTAACAGAGTATTTCTACATTTCAGTATTGATACTTTTATTAAGTAAAATAAAAGAGTGCTTTTTCTATCACTGTGTGTTATGCAGAAGCAACTGCAACTGATGGTTTTAGCAAAACTATATGTGCTGCACCTCCATCCTTCCTGAACTGTCCAATAAGGACAGGATGCGGTTGCCATGACAACTGTGATATCTTCAATTGCCCTAATCCAGTGTTTCTCAAGGCCTCTCCATACTTCGACAGAACCGAACTTTTCGGTTGAAAAATAAACTTTTTTATTTTTTATCTTTTCCGAAAAAAAAGCGTCGGATGTTCATACTTCGCTCCTGTTCGGGGGGTTCGGGGAAAAGCGTACACCACGCTGCGTGTGGTGTAGGAGGCGGCGAGACGCATTAAAAGAGAACGGGAGAGAAGAGAGAGAGAGAGAGAGAGAGAGAGACAACAACAGCAGCGACGGCGGAGATGGAAAAGTTGGAAGCGGTGGCACGTATTGTGGAGGTTATGGAGGAGGATAGGAAGACGAGGAGGCAGAGGAGGAGGAGGATTTTGCCCTGCTTTGTGCAGCTGAGGAGGAGGCGAGCACATCTAGCCGGCGGGGGTCCGAGCCACTGCAGCTGGATGAACAGCTTTGGGACAGTGTTGTGGCCACCAGCACCCGTCTTCTTGTGAACACACGTGATCCAACCAACCAATCACGTTTGCCGTTTCACCGAACTAGATTTCGGCGAGTCACAACATCTCCTTGTGCAAATTTCAGAACTATTGTTCTGAGAAAAAGCATTCCAGAACTTTCGAGGAATTACATTTTATAGTTGAAAAGGACCTTTTGACCGAAAACGGCGGTTTCGGTCAAAGTATGGACAGGCCTTCAACCTTTTTTCTGCATGGGCACACTTTTCATGTCCCAAGAATCCATGGGCACACCAACATAATACGGGGGTGTAAATATCGTCACTGTCGGGAATAAACTTTGTATCTCCAAGTTTCAAATTTGTACGTTTCTTCGCAAAGTAAAGCCCTGCTTCATCATACGAGGCTGTTGCACAACAGTAGTGAAAACAGCCGATCTACAAGCACACAACACCTTGCACCTAATCACATGACTGACTACAACTCATTTTAAAAGATGAATGCAATTCTATATTTTGAATATTAGTTGGTCGGTTGCCCAGCTCTACAAGAGATAAAACAAATATGAGTTTAATGCAATCTAATGCACGCATGGGTGAGGATTTCTTAATTAGTGCACGTATGAAGTTATGAATGATTCTGTCAAGATCGTCTCTCTCTCTCTCTCTCTCTCTCTCTCTCTCTCTCTCTCTCTCTCTCTCTCTCTCTATCTCTCTCTACTCCCCTCCCCCTCTCTCTCGTCTGTGCATTGCTCCAATGCAAATAAACAGCGCTGTCCAAGGTTCTGAATTCCATATTGACCAATGACCATATCTGTCACTTATGATTTTGCAGATAGAAAAAAGGGCTGCCAACTATCCTAGGTATATTCTACACAGTCTATATAATATCCTATAGGCCTAGTTTCAGTGTGACTTAAGTGGCGGATTGAAAAATGGAACCTATACTTCCAGAATGATTTTCCCCAACTAATTATAATAGGCTACAAAAACAAAACGGAAAAACAAAACAAACAAGCGAGAGAGACCTTCTACAATACGAAAAGCAGGTTTTTATTTTGAAACCTGCTCCCGGAAGTTGAACATTCCTAGCAGACAGCGGTTCTCTTGACAACGTCAGAACCTTCTCTCTGTGTGGAATATGATCTTTAAAGTTATTTTTTGCAAACAGCACCATAAAAACAAGCATAACGACAGCCTATATTGATTTCCCGGCCGTTCTGAACGATGACTTAAATGGCTCCCTTCTTTCCTTCAAGCTCATCCAGTCGTTCAAGTTGTGATTTGCTTTATATCGGGGTGGTTGCTGATTATTACGCCATTGCCCGTTGCTGGTGGCTGTCGCAAGAAGAAAGCAAATTGTTGCAACACGGGTTGCGGCGTTTCACTGCGTGTCAGGTCTGTTTTATTTAACCGTGGGGGGGAGAAATGGTTGATAATAGTTTGACTTACTGGAGTAAAATGCAATCAGTGCCTTCTCTTTTTCCTCTGTCCAGTATCGCTCCGAAGCAACGCTGCAACGGGCGACCTCCTCCATTGTTGCCGTGTTGTTTAACCTAGCGTCGGCGTCAGGGGCGTCACCATGGGGGGAAAAGTGGGACTGAGTTACTAGGGCCCAAGGTGGATGGGGCCTTAATTATTTTATACTTTAGCTATTGAAAAATAGCTCACAGCGTGGCACAGAGTGCCGCGCTTTGAGCTTGTAGATCTGCTATTTTTGAAAAGTCTTGAAAATGTGTGCAAATCTTTGAACATTATGTATTTTTTAAGCAAACTTTTGCAACTCAAATTGTGCTTCTGGGGGGTCCCTGGAACTAAATATTTTGAGATGGAAAACATGTTTTTTTCAAAAAACCTTAGAAGGATTTGAAATATTCAAAGACTTTCACAACTTTTCACGATTTCTCAAAAATAGCAGATCTACAAGCTCGCAGCGCGGCACCGAGTGCCGCGCTGTGAGCTTGTAGATCTGCTATTTCTCAATAGTTAAAGCACAAAATAATGCGTAATAATAATGCGTTCCCAGTCTAAATGGGTTAAACCCCCTCCCCATATGAAGAACATTCATGGGGGGTCCCGCAGTGAATTCTTGTACCCAGGGCCCAGAATTTGGTGTGACACCCCTGGTCGGCGTCACCACCAGGACTGCAGGTTAGCCGAAGTGCTCTGATCCGGACATCCGGTCTAGAGCCCGCCTACCGTATCCGGTAGCTGCCCACCTACACAATGCATGGACTTCATGCACGCGCCGTTTCCGTATCCGCCCTAGACCCAGACCGGATCAACAAACCGGCAAAGCGAAATTGATCCCCAGAGCATCGACGGCAGAAATCCATATCCCATAGTCTGGAAAGGAGGGAGGGAGGGACGGCCCTGTGATTGGTTGGTTCATTGTTTGGCAACCTTGCTGTTGACGATGAAAAGGGCAAAATATGACAGAAAATAATGATTTGATTATGATTTAACTGTAAAAATGGACATTTGGTTACATTTTTAGGTTACACTCGGAATTTTACTGTGTGCAAATCTTATCTGCAGCAACTATTTGACATAGTTAATGTGAATGAATACATGAAAGGTCGACCTAAAACAAAGTCGACCCAAACTCGTTTCCCAACGGGTCTGTGGCCTTAAGCTAGATGCAGAATAGACAAAAATCTAATCTTTGCTTCTGGGGGTCCCTGGAACAAAATATTTTGTGATAGGGGTCCATCCGTGGGACAAAATATTTTGAGATGGGGTCCACGGCCAAAAACACATTTTGGGGGTCCTTAACCACTGATAGCCACATTCTAAAAACAGTTTTCCTGAAAAAACGTATGTTGCTATCATTGTTTCTTAAACTTTGTCATGTCAAGGACCCCCATAATGATATGTATTTGGCCACGGACCCCCATCGCTAAATATTTTGTTCCAGGGACCCCCAGAAGCAAATATTTTATTTTTGTCTATTCTGCATCTAGCTTAAAGGGATATTCCACTTTCAAAAAAACTTTTGGTCATTTTATCATCTAATCAGGCTTTTATGAACACCCTGAACAGATTTTAATTTGCTTCATTCAATATTTAGATATTTGATGTAAATGTTATCTGGCCCTCCAGGCTCAGGGCCTCTCCCCATACACACCCATTGTAACTTCAGACTTCATTTTAACCATGATAGATTCATTAAAAACACCCATTATTTTTTCTGGTGACTCATAATACCATCCTAATACGTGAGCAGGCCGTGTTTTTTCAATAACCCTTTTCATTTATTTTCAATAAAATATTATTGTATTTAATGTTTTCCATTTTCCCAAAGAATTATTAAAAATAAAATAAAGAAGTTGTTGAGTCAGCAGAAAAAATAATGGGTGTTTTTAATGAATCTATCATGGTTAAAATGGAGTTTGAAGTTACAATGGGTGTGTATGGGGAAAGGTCCTGGAGGAGGAGGGCCTGATATAACATTTACATCAAATATCTAAATATTGAATGAAGCAAATTAAAAACTGTTCAGGGTGTTCATAAAAGCCTGATTAGACGATAAAATGACCAACGTTTTTTTGAAAGTGGAATATCCCTTTAAGGCCACAGACCCGTTGGGAAACGAGTTTGGGTCGACTTTGTTTTAGGTCTGCTTTTCCTGTTACCATGTGAATTAACTCACATTGTTCACTAAAACCTTGAACCTTGAAGGTGCTGGAGATTTAATTTGAATACTTGTTTTATTTAAGTGGGGTAATAGGCCAGGCCTATGTACTGTACTCATTTACTATACACTATGGCATTAGTCCAACTAGTGGTTCTCAAATGTTTTATTTGTAAGCTCTACTCTTAGAGGGTAGCCTACAAATGGAACCAAATGGACCAGTTATTCAGGGCTAGCTCATTGTGTGTATCTGGTAATAATATTGTCCACTCATTTTGTGTGTCCATGGAAAATGGAATTTTGACCAAAATGTCCACCACAAGCCAGCATGGTGATGACCTCTGATTTAAAGTCATACAATTGTATTATTATTTGTATTATTATGTAGCCTAACAATGCAAGATATGTATCAGACCCTCTGCTTCATTCTCTCTCATCTGTCTCAACAATAACTTAATACTCTAACCATTAACAGTAGCCACGGTGTACATTTTTTCCTTTTGTTTATTATCAATATGAACTGGCTCATATTTCCAGTCGACATGACAGAGGTGTTATTTACAGCAAATCCCACGGACGTTTCTCTTCTTCAATCCAGAAAGCCCGACATCCAATCCACGTACAATCGTTTACAATTTCAGTCATTTTATAACTACTTCTTAGACAATATTATGTTGTTATCATGGGAGCAATTTTTCAAACAGGAAATATACAAATGGCTGGAGGTGTCTTGGGCCTAGAAATACTGTATATTCAATGGCATTGAAACAGAGGCGTCAATTGGGTATGACAGGGGTATGCAGCTGCCATACCCTGGGTCCAGGGGGGGAAATACAAGTTACTTTTAAATATAAATCCATGAATGTATCTTTGTCTATCTGTGCTGGTGATTATGTTGTTAAATTACAGTAAAATAACTTAAAATGCAAAATTTAACAAAATGGTCACTTTAACAAGGTATATAATTATATTCTCCACACTTGTATTCTCCCCATCCTGACAAAATGGCACGGTTACTAACATTCCAAGTTTAGCTGCACTTGAAAAACAACAACCTAAAATCGGGGGTGAATTTCATTTAATTCAATCCAATTTTCTCTAAATAGGAAGACCAGTAAGACTCCCTAATCAGGAGATTAATTTGACCCAAGGATAATCATTTGTAGGCTACTTCTTAATTGGATTAGAAATGTCAATCTTTGTTCCAAATGACTGTGCTGGACCCAATTTCTAGCAGGCACATTGGATATCATCATGACCACTTAATAATTATCATATTATTTATAACACACCACCATCCATTTGTTGATCATAAATAATGCGATACAAAACTAGACACACGATTGCATCCATTTTGGGAGTTAGCGGTGAGTAATGGCTCCGGGAGCAAAACCCTCCGCATCTTGTGAACGAATCAGTAAACACATCTATAAAATAATGGGCGCGGTGGGAAAACAAAAATCAATGTGTTTGTTTTGAATGCAATGAAACTAAGGTTACATAGAGTCGTTGTCGGGTGGAAAGCTTGTATCTCCAAGACCGTTAGTTTTGTATTTATCGTTTTTAAAATGCATTAAACTAGTGAAAATAGCCGATCTACAAGCACACAACGCCTCGCATGTGTGCTTGTAGATCGGCTGTTTTCACTACTTTTGTGCGACAGCCTTGTATGATGAAGCAGGGCTTTACTTGGTGAAAAAACTTGGAGATACGAGGTTTCTGCCCGACAGTGACGATAGAGGGATGTGTGTTCCGTTTCTGTAGTGCCAACAAGATCACCAGCTGCTCCTAAATAATACGGCAGTCAAGGAGATATGTCTGGAGTCAAGTGTTTCATACATAAACACACGTTATAATACAATAGTATGCAGACACATAAGCATACACAGTATGTAATCATACACATAAATAATTCTCTCTCTCTCTCTCTCTCTCTCTCTCTCTCTCTCTCTCTCTCTCTTACAGGCTTGGTAGTGGTACAAAGGTTGTTCTCTCAAGAACACAAAGCCAACTCTGTGACGCAAATCTCATCTAAAAAAATACAAAATAATACGAATATTTTGATAAATTGAAATAATCTTTCCACATATAGACTATGATTTATTTCTAAACATTTGTAATCGTATTCTTCTGCCCCCTTTTTGCCCTCAGCTCACCGCAAGTTGTGAACTTATTTGATCAGACAATGTTGGGGAACCTAGTATAGAGCCCTGGGGGACCTTGGTCAACTAAAGTATTTAGGGTTCAAGTGGTTGGGGCCCCACCATGCTTTTCAAAATATATATTTTATATAAATATTAGTCCATAATACGGTTTTATACAGGTTTTAGCCTAAACAACCACTCGGATATTTACATTTCATGTTCTGTCTGTCTCTAATTGCAAGCCATTTCAATACAAAAATGCCCTTTGCTGGCAACGGGGCTAAAATTGCAACGATACAGAGAAGATTAGCATGGTACCACAATCAGAAAGAGCCAATACACTTTCCGGCACTGGCACCTGCCGTGGTAGAGTCAATCCATTCAAGCCAGTGTCGCTGGAAGAGACACTGGGAATACCAAAAAACAATTAAGAAATGAAAAATGTGACATTCATGGTGGGGCCCCTTTAAATCTTCATGTTGACAGATATTGATGGGACAAATTGAAATCCCTAAACTGTGCAGCAAATGAAGCGAACGAAGCCTCTTACTTCTCAAGCGAGCCACACACACTAAAGCGAAGTGTGAATCAACTTTCAGGCAGCGCCTCGCCCAACCCATTGACCTAGATACGAAGGGAATGCGACGCATAACTCTGGGCAGCGTACGTGCCGTGCGCTACTGTGCTAATCGAATGACGCGGGAAAGGGCCGCAACCTGCACACTACTCATAGCCAAAGCAAACTCCTTTTCCACAGACAACCCACAGCATCAACTACCACAACACATGCAAGGCTAGTCTGAACAGTTCAAATACAAAACATAATACATATCGTCGTTGTCGGGTGGAAACCTTGTATGTCCAAAACCGTCCGTTTTGTATTTATCATTTAAAAAATATATATTTAAACTAGTGAAAACAGCCGATCTACAAGCACACAACGCCTCACGTTGCGAGGCGTTGTGTGCTTGTAGATCGGCTGTTTTCACTACTTTTGTGCGGCGGCCTTGTCTGGTGAAGCAGGGCTTTGGTTTGCGAAAACATGTACAAATGTGAAACTTGGAGATACGAGGTTTCTGCCCGACAGTGACGCTATACGTATACATATATACATATACGTATACATATACCAGGAAAGTATATACATTTAGAAAAAATAATAAAATGTCCAACAGTCATAAGGCTGTACATATATGTCATATACAAACTGTGCCACGCACATAATGCTATGAATATTTCATTAAGTCTCCTAGATCCTTTTCTATATCTCGCAGTTTCTCCATGGTATATTTCAAGTATGATCAAGTTCACAAGTGTTGCGCTGTTATATCAGAGGAAAGAAAGAAATACAAAACAAATGCAGAAAAAAAAAGAAAGTAAAAAAGAAACACCGCAGCGCTGCCTCCCACAGGCGACAAAAAGCGCTGCAGCAGGATAAATCTGCATACTGAGTAGGCCTGAGTTTGGAACAGTAAGCTTATATTGATGCCAATACTTTATTACCTTTTCTCAAGTGAAAATATGAAAAAATTAAGCTTCATATATGTGTTTCTATTCAAAAATGACCACAGAAAGCGTAGAATAATGAGAAAATAATAATTTGGGCCATTGTCAGACCGACTTTGTTTATATCCCTTATCAAGAATAGAAGAGGGATATAAACAAAGTCAGTCTGACAATGGCCAAAATGAGTATTCTATCATCATTTTACGCTTTTTGTGGTCATTTTTGAATAGAAACACATATATGAAGCTTAATTTTTTATAAAATATTTTCGAAACATTATTTTTATTTTAGCGTCTGTTTTTCAAGAAAAAGTTGACCAATAGCTCCTTTGACTTGTAACGGAGCATTTCTACGTTGCGGTATTGCTATTCGTTTCACTAAAGTAATTCATCCGAGTACTTCTAATACCACCGTAGGTAAGGTACACTGTGTACTCAAAGACAGTAGAAAGTCAGGTCTTAAACAATACAAAACACACACAAAAAAAAACATATATAAACACTTAACATCGTCTGGTAATATAGGAAAGGTTTTCATTTGCACAGGAAAATCCATAAATAAAAATACGGCATCAATACAGTATAGACATGATACGATTTAAGGTAAAAACAACACACCCTTTCCTGTTTTACTGAAACAAACAATCAACACGTTTGCAGATAAAACAGAAGCTTCAAAGTGTGCAACATTCTTGTGTGTACGATACGTACGTGTGTGTGTGTGTGTGTGTGTGTGTGTGTGTGTGTGTGTGTGTGTGTGTGTGTGTGTGTGTGTGTGTGCGTGTGTATGTGTGTTTGCAGGGAAATGTGGGTATAGGAAATAAATTCTCTTCTCCTCTATCTCTTCACAGTAAAATCTTCTGTGTCCATTTATCCCTTTGTAGCACTGCAAGAGTACAAAATGGCACCAAATGAACCCTTATGGGTCCACCTGGTGTTTGCACGCTCGCGGAGGTAAATTCATTTTACTGCCATCTTTCCTGGAGATCACAACACTCACGTAATTCACTTTCCAAGCAGTGTTGTAAAGTAACTAAGTACTGTACATTTACTTACGTACTGTACTTAAGTACAATTTTGAGGTATTTGCACTTTACTTGAGTATCTCCAATTTCCAATACTTTTACTTCTACTCCACTACATGTATTTGAAATCTTTAGTGACTCGTTACTTTGCAGATATAAATTATAATATTATAAAACATACATGAACCACTTTAACCCTATTTTATACCTTGGCTATTTGAAAATAGCCGACCTACGAGCTCACAACGCGTCGCGGTGCGACGCGTTGTGAGCTTGAAGATCTGCTATTTTCAAACATTTTGTACATTTTGATGCCAACACTTTCATACTTTTACTCAAGTACATGTTGAATTCCGGACTTTTCCTTGTTTTCTAAATTGGAGTATTGATACTTTTACTCAAGTATAAAATGTGAGTCCTTTTTCCACCACTCTTTCCACGTGGCAACACATTTATAGCCCCGGTCAGACTCTTTGCCAGTCAAACGAGGGTGTTTGGCCTCCGAGCCCCAAATGGTGTGTCTCTCCGTCAGTCCCAGGGTGGTTATTGGCAGCGTGATGTCCTGTCCTATCCGTTCTCATTCTGAATGAAAGAATACTGTGCAGTCAAAGTATGTTGCATTGTTTGCCACTTTTCGCCGGTCCCTCCCTTTGGTCAAAGAAACGTTATCTTTCCCCTCTCTGAATCTCTCTGGGGTTTGGCTTCGCTCCTTTGCCGCCCAAGCAACGGCTGTAGTTCCTCCCGCCGGACAAAAGAACAATACCTATTTCTTCCTCCAACCTTCGGTTAATACGACGTTGGCCTTTTTTTCCCGCTTACCGTTCGAAACCAGCCCACTGGCACGAGAGAAAAAATAAACATCGGCGGTCCTTCTTGTGTGTGCGCGTCAGTTTCAAACTATACTGTCGTGTAGCAAGGGCTCAAAGTCCTCGTCGCTGGCGGCGGGCGGAGACTCTTCGTCGCTTCCCGGAAGGGGCGTGTTGACGTGGACGCCGGCCAGCGACGACATGGAGTCTTTGCCCTCCGGGTGGGGCTTGTCGTGGGGCGACAGCGGCGCCGGCGGCGGCTTCTCGGGGATGAAGAGCGCCACCAGGAAGGCGACGCAAACCGTGCAGGCGCCCAACAGGAAGGGAGGGCCAGGGATGAGGGCTCTCTGAGGAAGGGAGACGTGAAAAACTGTGAGACGCGACAGAGATAAGATCATTATAAAACTTAGGCCAGGGGTCTTCAACGTTTTCAGGCCAAGGACCCCTTAGCTGAGAGAGAGAGATGAAGCAGGGACCCCCACTACATATCGTATAAAATTAAAAGATTAAATGAATGAAGATTAAACATTTTCATGGATTTCTTATACAGCTTAGACTTGTTCTGACAGCACTATCATCTGTGTAGGTTGGATAAATGTGATTTAACCACTTGAACTGTCAAAGACTTGGCGGCCCCTCTGTAGTAACTCTGAGGACCCCCTAGGGGTCCCGGACCCCATGCTGAAGACCTCTGACTTAAAGAGGTGGTGCCATGATTTCCCCCCCCCTCTAAAACATGATTATCAGGTATTATGATTATACTAGGAGGAAGATTTTTTCCAAAAAAGTATACAGAAAGAGTTAAAATTGGGTTTTTATGTCGCCACACCCCCAGTTCATTAAGTATGCATGGATGGCATGGTGGGTGGTGACCCAGCTGGTATAGCCACACCCCACAGTGTTGGGTGAATGGCAATTGGGGAGGAGTTGATACTAAGGGTGTCACAGTATCTGTGTTTTTTAACTGACACTTTCGGCCACAAGGTGGCAGCCTCCAAAAGAAAACAAACAAATACTAAGAGAATACATCATTTTTCAAAAAAAAAACACATCAGGGGGGGGGGGGGGGTCTAATGAAGTACTTTCAACCTCCTAGACACATGAAAAACAGAAAAAGTACAAAACTATGGCACCACCTCTTTAAGTAATATATAGGGTGCGTTCGGAACCGAGTGCGCTGCGCCTTGGGTGTGCTCAGTGCACGCACTGACCGACCATACTCAGAAGTTGAGTTTTGACAGTGTGGTGCGTCAATGCAGTGTTTTGATTGGTTGTTTTCATGGCGGTGTCTCGAACGCTTCCCAACAGCGTAGGAAATGATAGCAAAGTGCACCGTTTGTGGCTTGATTGGTCCTTTGGGCTTTATTGTTACACACACACATCAACGTGTAACCAACAGCAGGGCCAATGTTATGAATTAAATTACCGCAATACCATCGGTAAAGCATGTGCACTTAAGCCTCTCCAACTGATCTAAAATGTCTTCAACCAAACAACATTCTCACATGTCTCCCCCCTTCTCCGCTCCCTCCACTGGCTCCCTGTGGGTTGCAGCCCGCACTGAATACAAAACACTGATGCTGACCTTCAAAGCAGCCAAAGGTACGGCTCCTCCATACCTCCAAAACCTGATCAACCCCTACAACCCCACCCGTTCACTCAGATCAGCCAACACAGGGATGCTGACAGAGCCCTCGCTAAAAACCCCAGGACAAAAATCCACTCGTCCTAGACAATTTGCCCTCCTGGCCCCCAAACTGTGGAATAAACTCCCTTTTGCACTTAGAACAACAGACTCACTCCCTAGCTTCCGCCGTGGACTGAAGACTCACCTATTCAGACTCCACCTAAACCCATAGCACTACTGTAACACTCCCCTTCCCTCGATGACCACCCATGAAGCTAGATAGCTTTTCTCTTATTTTTTTTAGGTTTTTAGATGTTTTTAGAAGATTAGGTGCATGGTCTACCTATGTTATTGCTTTTTCTAGATGGATATTCCTATGCATTTGTTGTATTGTTGTTGATTCACTGACATATTATCTTGCTTATTATATTGATGTATTACCTGCTTATTGTAAATCGCTTTGGATTAAAAGCGTCTGCTAAATGCCTAAACTGTAAGTGGAAGACAAATACAGCGACAGCAACATTTCTCTAGTCACACTGTGTAGCGATAGATGTGCCCATAGCGTGTGATGCCGTTACCTCTGTAGGACTGTCTATGGGAATGGGGTCCACTACGTATTCCCCTTGTATCGGGTCCACGTCCGTGTTGAGGTCAACGTTGAACAGGAAGAAGATGAATCCGTAGAGGGCCGGTCCCAAACCGTTACACAGTCCTCTGATGCCAGTTATCATCCCCTGGACGAGACCTGGACGCAGAGCACACACAGGATACGGGGTTGTAACAGTAAGAATAGTAGCAGGAGCAGTAGTAGCAGTGGGAGAGGAGAGGAGCGGAGAGGATGAGCAACGCTAGTCATCTTCTCCACAACATCCTAAAAGGCCAGAAAAGCAGCCGTAAGGACATGTTCCGTTCGTGGCCCTGCAATAATAATCGTCTTAAGAACACTTTTATTCCCTCCGCCATCAGACTTTTTAATTCAATGGTCAGCCGCTAGACCTGGACTACTAATCAGTTTTTTAGGCCTATGCAGTGGACTTTTTATTATCCCCATGGTTACCTTTTTTAATGCTTTTTAATGTTTTTATGTGCATTCACTCTGTGTTTAACCTGTGTCTTTGTGTTGTTTTTAACATGCCTGTATGCAGCTATGGGATATCTGAATTTCCCCTCGGGGATCAATAAAGTATCTATCTATCTATCTATCTATCTATCTAGGGGTGTAACGATACATTTTAATAGCGATACCATACCCATCACGACACATGGTTGACGATACGATACATGAACGATATTGGTTCATTCATGTCGATACGATACAATTCGATTCAATGATTTAAAAATCGATATAGTAACTATTTAGCGAGGAAATTAAATCTGTGTAAAACGTGTAAAAAATCTATTATTATGGAAGTAAATGCTGTGATTCAAAGCAAATACATGGACATTATATTTCAACACATACGGACAAACCTGGACCTTGACGTGAACACAGAGATTGCACACATTTATTGATAGACCAAGAGTAGCTATATGGAATGGAAAGGTAATTAGACCCCTCTTTTTCATTTTCCCTCTTAAAATTGCCAAATACAAGGCACAAATACTTAGTTTCCATACAATCAATTATTTGCATTGCAAAACGATTCGATACCGATTACCGCATTTTAAAACGATACGATACGATACAAAGCCAAAACGGTACGATATTTTGCTTTTGCAAAAGATATAGTAGATCATTGCAAATAAAAATCGATTCAGTTACTATTATCGTTACACCCCTATAGGACAGGAGGTGAATGAATGGACATAGGGCTGTCACGATTATGATATTTAAAGCTGTACTGTGGAAGCTGCTCAACTAGTGGTCAGTAGCGGTATTGCTTTTTTCGGCCGTTTTTCGCCGCGGACCACCGGAACGGGGGTCCGCGGACCACCGCGGCCGCCGCGACCCCCGCGACCGCCTCCGCCTCGCCGATACGAATCCATAGAGCCGTCTCCCGTCATTTTTAGACCAGGATTGAGGGAGTAGCATGCAAGATTCCTTCACCAATGTAAACACAGTTGCTAAGGGAAGCTATTTTCTGAAGAGACAGCAAGACTCGCTGTGATTGGCCGGTGGTGTATGATCGGCGCTGTGATTGGCCGGTAGTGTATCATGTGGGAGATGACATCATTTTGCCGGGAAATTCTCCCCCCCTCACAACTCATAGAAAACATATAAAGAGAAGGCTTCAGAAGCTGAAAATAACAGAGTGGGGGTTCTAAAACTTTAGCGATTTAACAGTTAGGACAATTTTAAGATTTGTTTTATAAAAAAAGTTATATAGTATAACTTTAACTTGACGGTTAATAGTCATAACAATAATTGTTGTTAATGATTGAACTGTGTGGCTTTTAGGCCTTGTAAACAAAAGTTGCATGTGGGGCATATATGACACACACACATTAGACTGCCATTAGGAAGATTTTCACGGCTTTGGCAGTGATTCCCAACCATTTTAATTTCAAGGACCCCCAGTTTTACATGCATTTTATGCTACGGACCATTAACTCATTAGAGGTCCACAACGTGCCAACGCGTCAATCTCTTTGATGTCTCTGTGAGCCCATTGACACGTTTGACGCATTTTACAGTAAACTATACTGTACTGTAGCTACTGTAACAGGCTACCGCGATGACGAAAAACACTCCCAATTTATATTGTAAAATCGATGCTAATTTAACGGAGTGTGTACAAATGGAAATTTGGTTCCATTTGTACATGGGGGGGGGACCCCCATGTACAAATGGAACCCCAAATGGGGACCCCTTGGAACTCCCTCAAGGACCCCTGGGGGTTTTCAAAATGTATGTATCTTTCTCAGCATGGAAACGATTATGACGACTACGCAAAAAGAATTACGATTATCTCAAATAACTTCGATAAGGCGATTGCGTAATAATTGGGACAGGCCTAACAGAAGATGGTACTTCCCCTCACCTTGCTTGTCAGGGTCAGCAGAGCGAGACACCAGGGCAGAGACCGCCGGGAAGGTTATGGAAGACATGGCTGCTACTGCTCCTGCTGCCCACATCATCCTGAAACATAACACACACACGTTTAAATGAATGAAGTACAAGGACGCCTCGTACAAAGGTCATAAACACTGCCAGTGCAGTCAGACAAGAAAGAACAGCCAGTTACAAAGAACTGAAAGGGCAGAACGTCGTTACATACAGCAGAGATGATTTGTATGTGTCTATGGAGTTAATATTACTCTACTATGCAAATATATCTTCCATGTATATTTGTTGTTTCTTCCTGAAAGCTGAAAGCCTCTGAGTCAAAAGGCCCAACTGAAATACACTGAATTGATGACATCATAATATCATCCCCTTCCCTTTTCACCATTCAACACAAGCTGTGGGGTGTGGCTTATAACTTCAGCTGGGTCACCACCCACCTGACAACCAGGCATACTTAATGAACAGGTGGATGTGGCCGCATCAAAACATAATTTGAACACTTTCTGTACACTTTTGTTTTTTAAACAATCTTCCTCCTAGTATAATATAATAATACCTGATGATCATCAGGTATTATTGGGGGTCGGGGGACACGTATAGAAACTCACCATGGTTCCGATCCAAAGCCATACCAGAAGAGCTGTAGAATCTGGAAGCCCAGACCCAGGAGAACTGTGTTCTTATTTCCAATAGTCCTCATCAGCAGCGTCAGAACCAGAGTCTGGAGAGAGAGAGAGAGAGAGAGAGAGAGAGAGAGAGAGAGAGAGAGAGAGAGAGAGAGAGAGAGACAGGCAGACAAAGACAGACAGACATTAAAACTTTTCAGAACCACTGATTTACGGCAACATATCGTCGTTGTCGGCTGGAAACCTTGTATCTCCAAGTTTCAAATGTGTACGTTCTTCCCAAAGTATAGCCCTGCTTCATCATACAAGGCTGTCACACAAAAGTAGTGAAAACAGCAGATCTACAAGCACACAACGCCTCGCAGCGCGTAGATAGGCTGTTTTCACTAGTTTAGTTCATTTTTTTAAATGATAAATTCAAAACGAACGGTTTTGGACATACGAGGTTTCCACCCGACAACGACGGTACGTTTATCAGAAATTGTTAGGATTTAGAAGGCATGTGTAGAATGGACCTCAGGTCCTAAGTGAATCATTCCTACCTGTGCTACGATGCTCAAGATCCCCACCACGCCTATGAACACAGCGATGGTGGTGGCGGAGAAATTAAGGACCTGGAGAGACAGAAAACAATACATTGTTCACAATACATTTTCAAATAAAAAATAAAACGTTAAGATCAATCCAACACATCACTGGTGATAGTGCCGTCAAACAAGTCTATGAAGCTATCTACGAAATCTATTAAAAAGTTTAATCTGCCACACAATTTCTCACAATATGTAGTGGGGGTCCCTGCTTCATCTCTCTCTCAGCTAAGGGGTCCTTGGGCTAAAAAAACGTTGAAGACCCCTGCACAAGTGCAACCCTAGCTCTGGTCCATAACGTTAGAAGGAGGAGTTCCCCTTAACGCTATGTCACTGATGAGACTGCAGGAAACGCTGAGAACCTCTTGTCTGTTGTAAAAAATAAAAAACATAGTTTCGCCACTCACCAAAACAAAGACAGCTTTAGGGAGTTGAAAGCCTACTTTCCTTACTGGGAACACTCAGAGCCCCCCACCTGACGTCGAAGTAAGCCATTTATCATGAGAGGGAGTGGGGTGTTGGCTGATTTACCACTGTTTCAGGGTTGTGGAACGAGGCGAAGCCAACAACCCACGACCCTTGAATGGTAAATTGCATTAATCTTGAAAATGTTACAACTGCAACACAACAGTGGGCGGGGTCCATGAGCCAACTCAAGGTTGTTGACTGATTTACCACTGTTTTAAGCCAATCAGAATCCAGTATCTGAACATGTGACCACAAAAAGTGGTAGACAATACACTTTTTTGGCCAGAAAAGCTGGTCAATGGAAATTTCTATTGACAAGATCCGTAGGGACGCTGTGGAGTAGCCAAGATTTCCGGTGAAATATTTTCTTTTTCTGGACAATTTTTTTTAGACGTGAGGTGGGGGGGCTCTGAGTGTTCCCATCAAGGAAAGTAGGCGTTCAACTCACTAAAGCCGTCGTTGTTTTGGTGAGTAGCAGTGTTGATTTTGTCGACTAAAACTATGACGAAAAATGTTTGTCGACTGTGTTTTTTTCACTGACAAAAACTAAATAAAAACTCAATAAAATCTAAGCTGTGATGACTAAAACTAAGACTAAATATATTGACAATTTCGTCAACAAAATAAAAACTAGACTAAAACGTTAGGGAGGGACTGGTGGAGAAGAGAGTCATTTTATGTTTGGTTGCTCTCAGGTGTTGCGTGCTGAAAATAGCCGATCTACAAGCTCACAACGCGTCGCACAACCAAGTGTAAAATCAGTTATTACGATGCCATCAAGGCCTGCCAAAATACATTTTAGTCGACTAAATCAACTGTAGATTTAGTCGCCTAAAATCTTATGATATTTAGTTGACTAAAATTAGACTAAAACTAAACCTTTTCAGGTGACTAAATTATGACTAAAACTAAATTACATTTTATTCAAAAGACTATGACTAAAACTAAATCAAAATGTGTTGTCAAAAACAACACTGGTGAGTGGCAAAACTGTATTATTAATTTTTACTTGAGACGAGAGGTGCGCACCGTTTCCTGCGTTCACAAGGGATCACCACTGACATAGCGATAAGGCATCCCAAGTCTCCCGCGAGTGGCACTGAACCTCCCGGAAATCCTGTCTGCTCCCGAAAATGCGTGCCGGATGGATCCGGTCTAGACACCGGATCTGCAACCCGCGATGCGTTCTGATTCGTCGTCTGATTCCTCGTCAAACTGTCAATCTGGCAAATGCATGATTGTGATTCGCTGTGGGAGATGTGGGCGTCTAAAAGTGACCAACCATTGGTCTCAGATGCAGAGGGTTCTCAAGCGCGCTGCAGCTCGTAGCAGTAAACAGACAGGTTTTCTTGACAAGTCTTGCTTAATATGAATAAAATAACAGTGCGTTACAACTGTCGGTTCTTTTTCGCTGGACATACTACAACTGGACATATATACTGTAGCTGCGTCAGCCTGTATGACGCACGGCAGCCTGCCGTGTGTCTCACTAGAGAGTGACAGAACTTTCTCCCAAATAGGTAAGAAAAACATCATCTATCTATAAATGCGACAAATCTCTGTCTGTTTGTTTGTAATCCGCGTATCTCGAGAACCGTTCGTCCCACCGGCTTCAGATTCGGCACGCGCGTTCCCCGCCGCAGCGCGGAGTGCAGTGCCGGGCCTCGACCCGACTCGACTCGCGGTTTTCCGAAACCGGCGCGAAACGTTCGGAATCTCCTTATGCGGAGCTGATTGTTGACATCAGGCTGTTCCGGAGGAAATCGGCGCAAGCGCTGAGTCATTGTGACATCACTTCATAAAAGGCTCTGACATCACGTACGCCACATGAGTCAACACAAAATCTCTGTGAATGTGTATGTATGTATGTAATCCGCGTATCTCGAGAACCCTTCTTCCCACCGGCACGCGCGTTCTCCAGATATGGGCATAAAGTCTGACATCAGAGTTTTCTGCAACCGGTACTGTGTGTGCAGAGATCTTCATATATGGGCATAAGTGGACAAAGACAAACAGATGGTCAAAACGGGTCCTATGACAACAGGTATATTGGGGTTTGCATTAAAGGGTGGGGCATTCATGGGGTTTGCATTAAAGGGTGGGGCATTCATTCCCTATTTCAAATTCGGCACGTGCGTTCCCCACCGCAGCAGGTAGTGCAGTGCTCGGCCTCGACCCGACCCGACCCGATACACGATTTTCTGGAACCAGCACGAAAGGTTCGGATTCTGATGTCTGACATCAGGATTTTCCGGAACTGGCACTGTGTCTGCATAGATCTCCATTTATGGGCATAAAATGGATGCAGACAGACAAATACAGATATCTCCATATATGAGCATAAATGGACACAGGCAAACAGATGGTCAAAGATCTCCATATATGGGCATAAAGTGGACGCAGACAGACAGATACAGATATCTCCATATATGGGCATAAATGGACACAGGCAAACAGATGGTCAAAACGGGTCCTATGACAACAGGTATAATGGGGTTTGCATTAAGTTTGTCTCCTCCTCCATCTGTTTGTCTGTGTCCCTTTATTCCCATTATGGAGATCTCTGTATCTGTCTGTGCCTCCGACTGTGTTGCAGACACAGTGCCGGTTCCCCCTTTAATGCAAACCCCATTATACCTGTTGTCATAGGACCCGTTTTGACCATCTGTTTGAAAAAGCGACAGAAATCTCATATATGGGCATAAAATGGACGCAGATAAACAGATATCTCCATATATGGCATATATGGGCATACAATGGATGCAGAATCACAAAGATCTCCATATACGGGCATAAAAGGGACACAGACAGACAGATACAGAGATCTCCATATATGGGCATAAAATGGACGCAGATAGACAGATATCTCCATATATGGGCATATATGGGCATAAAATGGACCCAGAACTATAATTGCAGTGATCTCCATATATGGACATAAAATGGACACCGACAGACAGACAGATACAGATATCTCCATATATGGGCATAAATGGACACAGGCAGACAAATGGTCAAAACGGGTCCTATGAAAACAGGTATAATGGGGTTTGCATTAAAGGGCGGGGCATTCATTCCCTATTTACATTGTTCCGAGTTGGCCAGGTCGCCGACTAGACGCTGGGCCGCCCGAAGGGCGGCCCAGCTTCTAGTGCTATAAATTAACCGATTATATTAAGCCTTAAATGCCCCCATTCTCGCGCGTGCTCGCGTGCACATGGGACCTCCCGGAAATGCTGATCTCCAAGTTGGGATGTCTGCGTTAAGGGGAACTCCTTCTAACGCTATGGACCAGAGCTTGTGCAAACCCAGCCTCCCCCCCAAAAGACAGCCTTAGACGCAACGATGACTACATCCAGATGGTCCAAACTTAACACAACAGAGGGGTCAACAACATGGCTGCTGCCGGAGCAGAGGGAGAGCTGAGTGCTCCTGGCCTCCTAAAGTAGGCTTGTCTCAACCAGACCAGACCAGACCAGACCAGGAACACCTGAGCAAAACGGAAAGAAATCATGTTAGTGTGACGTGACATGAAGTCACCACCAGGTGGGGCACGCGTGACACCAGGCAACTGGCAACTCTGCAGTGTTTCTCAAACTTTCACATTTCAAGGTCTCCCCCAGTGTTGATTTCGTCGACTAAAACTATGACGAAAAATGTTTGTCGACTGCGTTTTTTTCACTGACGAAAACAAAATAAAAACGAAACAAAAACTAAGCTGTGATGACTAAAATTAAGACTAAATATATTGACAATTCCGTCAACAAAATAAAAACTAGACTAAAATATTAGGGAGGGACTAGTGGAGAAGAGAGTCATTTTATGTTTGGTTGCTCTCAGGTGTTGTGTGCTGAAAATAGCCGATCTACAAGCTCACAACGCATCGCAGCGCGACGCTTGTAGATCTGCTATTTTCAGCACACAACACGTGTGTAAAATCAGTCATTACGATGCCATCAAGGCCTGCCAAAATACATTTCAGTTGACTAAATCAACTGTAGATTTAGTCAACTAAAAACGTATGATATTTAGTCAACTAAAATTAGACTAAAACTAAAACTTTTCATGTGACTAAATTATGACTAAAATTAAATTACATTTTATTCAAAAGACTATGACTAAAACTAAATCAAAATTTGCTGTCAAAAACAACATTGGTCTCCCCTTAACTCTGACAGTGTACAAATGACGGGTTCATTTGGTTCCATTTGTACACTGTCAGAGTTACAGTCTTGTATGGGTCAATTTAGACCCCCATAAAGGAACCCACAGAGTCCCTGGAATCCACTTTGAGCACCACTGCGCAAAAGGGACAGCAAAGTTAACTTGCCTGCTTTGTCTGAATAGATCAAATTTGACAAAATAATTGCTCGTTTGATATTTAGCTGGATACACGAATCCTTGATATAGTGGTAGCACTTTGAGATTCACGGAAATGTTAAGTGCATTTAAAAAATAAAATCCATTATTATTGTTACAATTATATAATTAATATATGTACCTATTAATGGGTACAGCAGGTGAAGTGGTTCAAATAATAATAATCTAAAGCCTCTATCATAGTCCAAGGTGAAGAGCTATCACCTCACCGCAGTGTAGTTTTCTATATCACCTAGGCTTTGTTATACATTTTTAGGTGATCGCTAGAAAACTACAGTGCGGTGAGGTGATAGCTCTTCAACTTGGTCTATGATAGAGGCTTAAAGGGCAACAAATGTGCCTCTGTACTGGGAAATGAGAGAAAAGGTAGGCTACTCGTATAGTTTAATTTAAAACATGTTCATAACTTTATGTATAGTTCATTCAGATAACTTACGATATGATTAACAATGTTTATTATTGATGAGTATTACAAGTGTATATGTAACATTTTGACTTGGCGTCGGCTCTGCTTCCCCCTGCTCAGCGCAGCCCGGAAGAACATCATTAACCATTAGGAGCAGGGGGATATAAATATATAAACACCCCCCATGGGGGACAGAATTAGCAGAGCCTACTGGTGGAGCTGGGGAGGCGGTGGGGGCAAGCAAGCGCATGGCACAACAGCCTGGAAGGCAGCAGCAAGAGAATGACAACCTGAGGGGGTTACATAGCTTGGCAAGAGATCAGCTGACTGCCAGCAGGCTGCCACGTCGCCTGTGACGTAGACTGCGTAATAGTGTAGTAACAGACTTAAAGCAACATAGTGCGCAGTGACCCCTCAAGTGTATCTGTATGAACTAATTCTGCTGCGCTACATACATTTGTAAATATTGTATAATGGAGATAGATCTGCTATTTTATGGAAATATATGTATTGTGTGTGCTTTTGCTCAAAACCTGGTTGTATCGTGGACTGTTGGCTGAGTTTACACTGGAATGTTTATGTCTTTGTTTACCGATTTAGTTGATGTGTCTGATAATCCCATGTGGGGTGGGGTCAAGAAATTGTCCCGGCACGAAAATAAAATATTCCTTCCTTCCTTCCTTCCTTCCTTCCTTCCTTCCTTCCTTCCTTCCTTCATTCTGTACCTTTCAGCACTTTTAAAAAATCTACATTGCAGCATTGATACAACATGTGAGTACTTCACTGGTAGTAGACAGTGTGGATAATCTTACCTGTCTCAGATACAAGAAGAAGCTGGAGTACTGGCCGGCCTCAGGGAGGTAGGACAGGAACACGGTGATACAGATGAGCAGAACGGTGGAGTCCTGGCCCACCTTCCTCAGAGCCTGCAAGGGAAACAGGCCAACGGGAGACCCGGTAAGCAGTGTGTTGTATTCAGGGCAGGAATTTCATGGAGGCCATGACGGCCATGGCCGCCGTTGCCCCTCGGTTTGGCGTTGTGCACCTCAAATGCCCCAGCTGACTGTACCACTTTCTCCTCTGTCTTTCTGGTCAATATGTAGACAGTAGACACCGGTGTCTCTTTCTTGTCATGTAGACACCTTTTGTTGAGATTCTGAAATCTTAACTCCCCCGAGTCCCCATCTTTAAACCAATCAGTGACTTTGATTGGTGCAGGGCTGAGCGTGGTTTTAAATATCAGATTGTAAATATCATCAATTTCACTGCAGATTAGGTTATCATCCCTAACCCTTAAATTCAACAAATTCTTTCAATGGATTAAAATCTTGTTTTATTTGATGGCCTTCCTGCCCTGGCATTTGGCCTTTGTGCCCTCAAAAAATGGACAACACCAAAGGCCAAGTGGCCTTGCCCCTAAAATGATGAAATTCCAGGCCAGGTTGTATTGGTCTGGTCACGCGTGTAGACACCGTCCCGTAACTTCTTTTGTTTTAGCAGTCACGTCTCTCACATGCACAGATTGATTGATTGATTGATTGATTGATTGATTGATTGAAGAGTTCATAAGCAGTTTGCAATAGAAAAAAGTACAGTTTCGTGACAGCACAAATCACTGGTACAAGGTCAACTAAAAGGATATCCTAGTAAGCTTTACGGCTTATTTACAGAGGAACCACTTTATGTATCTCATATAACATTGAAAGACAGACGGATAGAACATAGTACTTTACATAGGATAGCATCAATTACAAAAGCAGAAAAAGGGGAGACATGGGGGCTTAGTCTATATATAAGTCTCGAGTAGCAGCCGCCTGAAGGTGACTTTTCATTCCAATTTTGAAGGAGGCTAGGGATTTGCACTCCTTTAAGGCTTGCGGAAGGGCAATCCACATGTTGGTGGTATAGCAGAAGAACGAATTAGAGCCTTTTATACAGAAATGCATCGATGTAAAACTACCTTAAATTCACACCTCGAAAACGTTTACAAACGCTGTAGCGTCACAGCAGGGTGGTTTAACTAAGGAACAACCCTGTATGCATATCAATAGACCACTGTCTGACCTGTTAACTCCTGTGGAGTAGCTGTTAAGCGACGTGTGCATGATGTCATTAAAATTGCGACCCCCCAAATTTACAGATCTTTACTGTTTACAGGTCTGTAACTGAGTGTGCAAATGGAACCGAGAGTTATAGGGGTCCTTGAAAACCAGTAAGACTCCCTAATCGGGAGATAAGCGACCGTCAGGTCGCAGCCTGATTTTAGGGCAAAATCTGTAGGAGCAGTGTCCAAAAATGTGTTAGAAAAAATCGGCCTGATGGTGGCGCTATATGGGACAGATCCATTTTGATGACATGAGTGTAGACATGCTGTGTAGCGATTTGCATGATTTTAGGGCAAAATCTGTAGGAGTAGTGTCCAAAAATGTGTTTTAAAAAATCGGCCTGAAGGTGGCGCTAAATGGACAGATCCATGTTGATGACATGAGTGTAGACATACTGTGTACAGATTTGCGTGATTTTTGACCAAACATTTTAGGAGCTGTGTCCATAAATGTGTTTTGCAAGAACCGGCCTCATGGTGGCGTTAGAAGAGGGTCATGTGAGAATTGATGGGTTGTATGGGTTTGGTAGGCAAGGAGTGTGTGTGCAAAATTTGGCATGGATCGGGGCAACGGTTGCGGAGATATGAGCAGGGGAAAAGTGTAACGTGTGACAGACTGACAGACAGCTGGTCGAGGTTTTGATAGTAAATGCGACCTGACGGTCGCAATAAAAAGTTAGAGAACCCTTGTCCCTGGGGTGTGCCAAAATGTAGTAAGTGTCATAGTAAATCAGTGTCATACATATTCTGCAGAAAACCCGCAAGACTGACATTAAGTAATTGGGTCTTATGATCAAAATTACAACACTATAGTTATATAGTTACCAGTAAGACTCCCTAATCGGGAGATAAGCGACCGTCAGGTCGCAGCGTGATTTTAGGCCAAAATGTGTAGGAGAAGTGTCCAAAAATGTGTTTGTAAAAATCGGCCTGATGGTGGCGCTATATGGGACAGATGCATGTTGATGAGATGAGTGTAGCCATACTGTGTACCGATTTGCGTGATTTTAGGGCAAAATCTGTAGGAGCAGTGTCCAAAAATGTGTTTTTCAAGAATCGGCCTCATGGTGGCGCTAGAAGAGGGCCATGTGAGAATTGATTGTGTGGTTTGGCAGGCAAGGAGTATGTGTGCAAAATTTGGCATGGATCGGGGCAACGGTTGCGGAGATATGAGCAGGGCAAAAGTGTGACGTGTGACGGACAGACGGACAGACAGACAGACAGCCGGTGGAGGTTTTGGTAATAAGTGCGACCTGACGGTCGCAACAACACTATATGTTATGTCAAAAACTAAAAATCTAACATTTGCCACGAACAAGGCCAAGTCTTGCCACGGATACATTTATCAAGTTGTCAAATATGTGTCAGCCATTTCATTGTATATTTAGATTATGTCTCATATACTGTATCTGCGAGCAACTTCAAAGCCTACAAGCCAAACAGAAATGTAATTGTCAGCGACAAAAAACACAATCAAATCGTTAATCGTAATAATTTAAATGACAATGAATCATCATGTAAAAAATGTCATAATCGTGACAGCCCTATACTCACAATGAAGGGATCGGCCTGCTCCCAGGATATGGGCGCTCCCCATGTGTTCAGCCTCATCTTGTCGGGCAGCGACTCGGGCACGGCCAGCACGATGAAGCAGATGTCCGCCAGCGCTATCAGCGTGGCCAACAGCACCACCAGGTGGTCCCCGTAGCACGCAGACAGGTAGGCTCCTATGGAGGGGCTGGTCACCAGGCTGGCCGCAAAGGTAGCCGACACCTGGGGGGGACAGAAGGAAGGAAAGAATGACTGTATTATTAACCATAATAAAAGAATGTCCAAAACAAATTGAACCCATTTAGACCTGCAGCGCTTCCGTGGAACTCTAGATTTGAAACGCTTTAAAGGGGAAGACCACCCATTTTCAATATTGAACTATGTCATTAATATAACTTAGGAGGAGTTGTGTGGAAATAGAAAAAAAGTTCCCCCCCTTCTGTGTTGCCTAGAACTTGAAGATTGATTTTGGGGTTTGTATTGTACAACGGTGTGATGTCATCAAGTTGTACTTTACAATACAAAGCCCAAAATCAATCCTTCAGAGTTACAAAAGTTTGCTTTGAAAAATGTATATTCAAAGACTTGCTAAAAATGTCACGACTCTTCAAAAATAGAAGATCTACAAGCTCTATAAGCACTCAGTGACGTGCTCTTACAATGACAGAATAATCAAAACTGACCAATCAACCACATGAACCCTAGTGTCCCTATTCTGGGATGAACAATTGCATTGTATAGCCAATCTACAGGCTCACAACGCGTTGTGAGCCTGTAGATTGGCTATTTCCCACTCAGTGGAGTGGGCAGAGACTATAATGGACCCAGGCAAGGTGGCCCCTGTCTCAGCCTCCCAAGTTCACCAGGAACTAGGAACATGCACGGAGGTTCACACTATAGTACCTCAAAACAGGGCCGGATCTAGGCATAGGCAAGGGGGGGCAATGCCGCCCTAAATGCCCTGTCTGCCCCACCAAACATGATGGCATGCAAACATCTAAAAATTAAAAAAATATTAAACTATTTGAAATGTTATGCTACAACTAGGTAGGATGGATAGATACACTGATAAGATATTAGAGAGAGAGAGAGATTGATATGTGTAAGACCTGTTGTTTGTATTGTGTGTTGCCAAAATGCTTAGTTTTCTAAGCATTTTGGGTGTTTTAGGGGGTGTTTTGTCCCCCCATTTTTTTCCACCCACGGCGCTTCACGGCATGGGCTGGTGACTCCCCTATCATTTCTTCCTGCCCCACCTACTGCTAAAGGCTAGATCCAGCTCTGCCTCAAAACCTTCACACAACTACTCAAATGTTGCATAAACTTTCTTTGACACACACATGCATCTGCTTGCATGCCCGCACAGCACACACACACACAAACACGCACGCACGCACGCACGCACGCACAGACACAGACACACACTCTCACTCTCACTCTCACTCTCTCTCTCTCTCTCTATCTCTGACCTACATGTGAGCTTGCGTTACCGTTTTCCGAACCCGAACATCGGGCAGAAACCTCGTACCTCCTTAATATTTCAACGCATTTTCGTAGATCAGCATAGTGTCTTTTTTCCATTTCCTGAAAAGTAATCGTTTTGGACATAGCAGGTTTTCACCCAACGACGACGCTATATAAAGAAACGCCACCCTGATTCCACGGGAACGGCGTGACCTCACTAGCTCGCGCCTGTATTAATCAGTGTCAGTAGACATTCATTTAGCACTGTGCTTGCAGAAATAATGATTGCTGAGCTAAGCTAAAATAACATATTGATGGCATTCTCTCACCTAATTAGACCCCTCCCATCCCTCATTCTACCCTACTTTGTGTACTGTATATGCATCCATACTGGTCAGGGACATGCAGAGAATGTTAGAGAGGCAGGGGTTGAAATTTCTAAAAGGGCTTTTTGGTGAAGATATTGAAAATAGCCGACCTCCAAGATCACAACGTGTCGCAGCGCGACGTGTTGTGAGCTTTCAACATAAGAAGCTGCATTCAAGTTCAGGTGAGTTTGGACATGGTCATTTTCTTGAATGCTGCCTTCAGGAATGGCATGGAAAGAGGGCATTTGCAATTATTTCACCATTGTAAAAACTGCGTGCATGACTGGAGAGGGTACTTTCTACTAGTGTTAATTTCGTTAACAAAAACTATGACGAAAAATGTTTGGCAACGCACATTTTTCAAAGGACAAAAACCAGACTAGACGACACGAACACCCACGGCCACGTGAATAAGCGAGGACTGGGACAAAATCATTATGCAATTTCGTTGAGGAATAAAGAGGAGACAAAAATGTATTTAACAAAATAAAGACTGGATTAAAATCGGTCTTCATTATAGTTCACGAACGAGACGAAAACGAAATATTACAACGAGACGAAAACGAAATATTACCGCATCACAGACAAACAGCTGCTGCACAGATGGTTAAAAGGGCAGGGGCTCAAGCCCCCTTTGATGTCTATGTGTGCACGTGCCTGATACCGATACTATGTTCTGAACATACGGTAGCTGTGTAGTATACGACAGGGGTTTTCAACATTTTTCATGGCAAGGACCCCTTTGCAGAGAGAGAAAGATGAAGCAGGGACCCTCCACTAAGTTGTATGTATACAATTGTATTGCAGATGAATTTTCTTTCATCAATTCCATAGATAGCTTGTTGTATAAATCATCGTTTTGGTTTATTCGAGACATTGAACCACTTTGGCCCTGTATTTGGTTTGCTCCTTTTGTCCAAACATTTGCTGAAAATAGCCGATCTCCAACGTAAACTTGGGCCAACCCCAGTCCAGTCCAGTCGAATCCGGTACATTATTTCTCAGTACTTCAGCAGTTCATTTTGCTACCTCAGCACAGTTCAACATGACACCTGATGGTAATTGAGTCATAGAGAAAACATGGGAAAGTGAGAAATCCTTTTGCCCGCGAAACAGTGAAAATAATACTGCCGTGTTCCTTAAGTGGTCTTGCGCACTAAGATAAGTGCCTCAGTAGGTGAAGAAATACGAACCAGAGGCTAGGTGTTTGGTATCAAGCCAGGGGCGTCAATTGGGTATAGCAGGGGTATGCAGCTGCCATACCCTGGGTCCAGGGGGGAGAATACAAGTTACTTTAAAATATAAATCCATGAATGTCTCTTTGTCTATCTGTTCTGGTTATTATGTTGTTAAATTACAGTATAATAACTACAAATGCAAAATTGAACAAAATGTTCACTTTAACAAGGTATTATAATTATATTATTCACACTTTTATTCTCCCCATCTTGACAAAATGGTATATTCCCAGGTTCCGCAGGTCAGCTGCACAGGTGCAATTCATTATTGTTATTTGTGGCACGTTTACTATAGCCGCACTTAATTGGACAACTGTTCCAGACTGCCATATCCAGCCCAACCATAGAGATTTTGGGGGGGAAAAATAGAATGTACTTCTTTAAATAAATAATATATCATGCCTGTTGCTAAGGTATGGCAACATGACTGGAGTCGCGCGCGTGCAAGACAGACCTTAGCTTTTTCTGAACTGACGCCACTGTATCAAGCTATCCAATTCACTCTTTGTCAGCCTTCTGATTGGTCCCTTACTGACCGACCAGTCTCTTTCTGCCTTGTTCTGCCCTGGTTCCCCTTTTTTATGTTGAATTAGCTAAAACATCAGTTTGGAGAAATAAAAACATTTAAAAACATGCCCAGTCACTATAATTCTCTGATACCAAGTTTAAAATGAGAATTGAATACACAAAATATCAATAAGAAGCAACTGAATTTCAATGGTAGTGGATGGAGAGAAAGGACTTTTGTCCCACCAAGACAAAGCAACCAATGGGTGCGAAGAGGGGCCGGACAACGGGCGGGACTTGACAAAGGGTGAATTCCCATCCAGTCTAGGTGAAGTGGGACTTCGTCCTCAATGCACAGTAAAATAGTTTTAATTAAAAAAAAAATCACTTTCAAATAAACTTTTGGTCATTTCATCATCTAATCAGGGTTTTGGGAGCACCCAGGACAGTTTTTAACTCTTTGAGTGCCCCCTTTTTCACCACTAGAGGGCCCCAATGACCAGAGAATTCTACTTAGACAGTGCTGGTATATGCACAAGCCCTGCAGCCATGACATGCCTGAACACTTTCCTTTGTGCATGTACAGGAAGAGGATGAAGTTAGCTTGAAGTTAGCTATTGGCTACCAAGCATTTTAGAAGATCTATTTTCTGCAATTTAGCCACGATTAAACCTTGCACACCTCATGCATGGGAAAAAAACAGAGAAGAATGAACTCTAAAAAATCCAATGCAATCCTGGATTGCATTGGAGTGGATTTGTGCAGTTTGTTCACAGCTTTCAAACAAAAAAATCCGATTGGAAATCCGTTCAGGCATTCTTGAGATAATAGCCATTATGTTTTACATGTTATGTAAACAAAAATGGCTGCCCTGTATGTTAGATGGGGTTGTATGGGGGTGGAACATGCAAAATCGCGATTGAAATCATGTTCACCAGATTTGATGGGGTCCAAAAAAAAAAATTCAAAAAACATTTTTCAATTTTTTTTAATTTTTTTTTTTAAAGCCGAACTAGTTCGGGATCGGCACTCTGCGATACGATAATAAAGCCGAACTAGTTCGGGATTGGCACTCAATGAGTTAAGTTGATTGATTATTTGATATTCATTTTTATCAGACACGCCCCCTTCCTATACAAACTTCCCATTGTAACTTCAAACTCCATTTTAACCATGATCACATTGACATCACTGCAAATCATTTTCTTATTAGTTTTTGCCTGTAAAAGTCACATAAGGTGTGCTTATCAGTCATTGTTTGGTTAACATCGCTCACTGTCTTCCAGTCAGCAATGGGCACTTGGAACTATGATGTCAGCACCATGACATCAGTACCTGCCGTGTGTGTGACTGCTTGATAGACGGGTTTCTTGTTAACAAACATTGAGACTAAATGCACAGGTGACTGTATCATGTAATCAGTCCGTCCAATCCCCAAACCTGTTGTTTTGGGGAGCGCTGGTTAAGCCTGGTTTCATTGGCTAATTTTGGTACCGAATCAAACGTGACGTGGACCAGAAACCCGTCTATAGACAGTCTATGTATGACGTCAGTACTAGTTTCCCGTTACCAGAGTAGTTGACGTCTATGACACAGGGAGGGCATTCACGAATAGTGATTTTTAGTATTTGAATTATTCGACCTCAAAGTATTCGAATAGTCGAATATTCGACAGGACTGGCATAACTGTCAAATATTAAGTAAGCAAGAGGCGAACATTGTGAAAATAGCAGATCTACATGCTCACAACGCCTTGCGTTGCGAGGCGTTGTGAGTCGTTGTGAGCATGTAGATCTGCTATTTTCACAATATTTATCTGCGGAACCGAGTCACATTAAATGTAATACCTACAATTCCAAGTGCTTGTCGGGGTGGGGGTCCCCAGTTCAAATATGTTTATTTTGGGGGTCACGGCCTAAAAAGGTTTGAGAACCTCTGGTATAGAGCATTTACAAATTCATCCACCAGGGGCATTGACAACTCATTCTTATGACTTCCTATCTAGCCAAGCTTCATAAACTAGACTATATATTTTTGCCAGACCCATGAAATGGGTAGGCCTACATAAGCAAATGTCGGTCTGTCCGGGTTTTCTATATAAAGGGTATATATGATGATGACATGCCTACAAAAGGCATGATGTCATAAATGATGTCATAAATGATGATGACAGACAGGGGGTCTGGCACAACCAGGTTGACCTGGTCTAGTTTTAAAGAGAAAACAGTAAAAAAATAAAAATATATATATTCGAATATTCGACTTCGGTGAACAACGTTGAATAGTGACTTTGATATTCAAATATTCGAATAGTTGGTGAATGCCCTACTATGACGTCAGTCATCTTTGACCGAATGAATGACGTCCTGTCATCTCCTTCAGTGTCCCTCAGAAGTTGGCCCAGATCATTTTCTGATCGGGGCCAATCAGTGACTGCGTTTCAACTGCTGTCCCGCACAACAAGTGAAAAGCTTCCCCTTCGCGCCTTCGCGCGAGTGCAAGACACCAGTTATGTTGCCATACCTTAGCTTTAGCTGAACTGACGCCACTGGGTGTGTCTGTCCTACCTGACTCTCTCTCTCCTCCTTGCGCTGTCCTGGGAGACACTGTACCGCAGGGTTCCCCAATTAGTTTTCCCCAAGGGCCGAATTATGTCTAGGGTACCAAGCCGAGGGCCACAACATTGCAGGGGGCAATGGTGGCATTCCCGCTACTCCAGCGACTGTTCAGATATCGTCGTTGTCGGGTGAAAATCTTGTATGTCCAAAACCGTTCGTTTTGCATTTATCATTTTGAAAATGATTTAAACTAGTGAAAACAGCCGTTCTACAAGCACACAACGCCTCGCACCGCGAGGCGTTGTGTGCTTGTAGATCGGCTGTTTTCACTAGTTTTGTGTGACGACCTTGTATGAAGAAGCAGGGCTTTACTTTGCGAAAGAACTTACAAATTTGGAGATACAAGGTGTCCACGTGACAACGACGATATACGGTACTAGTGTTGTTGCTGCTCTTATACCACCATTATTACTGGGGTTGGTGTGGGCCAGACAGTAGCCCCCCGCGGGCTGCAAATGGCCCGCGGGCCGCCTATTGGGGAACCCTGTTGTACTGTGAGGTCTCCAAAAATAGGTCATCATATTGGAAGCGTTTCCACCACCATAATGCAGACAGTGTTGCACAGTTATTGCACTGACTGTCGACGTTAGTCCACCATGTTGTCATTGTCAAAATCCACAAAGAATGATTTATGTTTGTCACTGTGGTGGAAAGCAACTAAGTACATTTACTTATTTGTACTTTACTTGAATATTTCCAATTTCAAATACTTCTACTCCACTACATCTCAGAGGCTAATAATGCACTTTTACTCCGCTACAATTATTTGAATTCTTTAGTTACTTTGAAGATTTTTGATTACTATTTTAAAACATACATTAACCACATCAGCCCTATAGGCCTATACATTTCAGCCATTTGAAAATAGATGATCTACAAGCTCACAATGCATTAAGATGCGACACATTGTGAGCTTGTAGATCTGCTATTTTCAAAATATTCTTACACATTATGGGGGGGGGGTTTAAAAGTAGCAGATGTACAAGCTCCCAGCGTGGGACGAAGTGATGCGATGGGAGCTTATACATCTGCTATTGTTGAGAACCATTGTTCTAAACCACTGTTAGAAACCCTAAGAGTTTTCTTTCTTTCTCCGGTTTAACATGAGGTTAACAGTCCTTACCAGACCGTACGCGGTACTCCGCTCTTTCTCATCCGTGACGTCAGCTACATAGGCGAAGATGACAGAGAAGGTGACGGAGAAGACTCCAGACATGGCGATCATGGCAAAATACCACCTGGAAGTGAGACAAGACAGAATAGTAATATTAGATTACAGGCCTTACACGGGGGTGATGAAACACGAGCATTCAGGCCCTCTGTCATCTTGCATTGTGTCTGACTGACTCTACTACACACAATACTACACTATAGTCAGTTCTGCATCAATCCTGTCCCTTGGCTGTCCAGACTTATTACATCCGGAAGTAAGGGATGCGCAGTTAAATACTCAGTGATGATTTAATATATGCCGGGTCCGGTATAAAGCCCATTCAACTTCAAACTAGACTCATTGTAAATCACACATCCCTGCTTCTAGTGACTGATACTGTCCTCTCCTGAATGTGGAGACCTTAACTTTTTTTTTTCTCGACATTTTTATCCGACGATTCTGTAACCCATTTTCACCCAGTGCCAATTATCTAATGTAATCCTGGGCGCTACACTCCCTCTGCCAGTGGGGAGCAACGGACTGACCTCATGCTTCCTAAATGCAGGAGTAGTCCAAGCCGCTTCTTTTCACCTGACAGGGGAGAGATTCCCCGGTTGGACGTAGCGCGTGGAAGGAACACGTTGTTCCAACCAGTTCCTTTCCCCTCCATCAGGCGCCCCGGGGGACACGGGGAGAACATGCAAACTCCACACAGAAAGGCCCTTTTGCCAACCCCACTTAGGGTATGGGCACTGATGACGCGGAGGAGAGAACACGCCCACAGCGTCACCAGCGGGAATCGAACCCAGGACCTTATAGCTGTGAGGCAACGGCGCTACCGGCTTCATGGGGGAAATAAATATTTTGTGATGTGGTCCGCGGTCAAACATACCGTATATAATTCTAGGGGTCCTTGATATTAAAGTGATCCCTGACTAATACGACAAATATGCCTTAATACATTATAATTGTCCTCTATAATTACAATGTAAAATGTATTTCTTCTAGAAATAGCTAATCTTTCACTCAATAGGGGAAATGCCTGTCGCAAGTTGATGATGTCATAAATGTAATTTGTGATCTATCCCTATGGAATTTATGGAATGAATGTGCAAATAAAAACAAACATAATACTTCCTATGGTTAATATGAGCATCAAATCAATATTTCAAATGTGTTTATGGTTTATTTTGCACATGCATGCCATAAATTAGACCACACATAACATTTATGACATCATCAACTTGCGACAGGCATTTCCTCTATTGACTGAAAGATTAGCTATTTCTAGAAGAAATAAAATATTTGAGATGTTTTTAATTTTACATTGTAGTTATAGAGGACAATTATAATGTATTAAGGCATATTTGTCGTATTAGCCAGGGATCACTTTAAAAGCTTTGAGCACCACGGATAAAGAAACATCAGTTTTTCAGAAAACCGATTTAAAGAAATTTTTCAGGTCTTACGGTTAAAGTGAAATACCACTTTAAAAAGAACACTCACCAGGGGCTGAGCCTCATCAGAGGTATCGGTGCACAGGTGAAGAAGACGGTGACCAATAGGAATGAGCGTCTGCCCCACACGTCAGACAACGCACCAATCAGTGGCGCCGACATGAATGACAGGAGACCCTGGACGGGAAGAGACGAAAAAAAATAATAAGAATAATATAATGCAGTGATACTCAAACTCCGGCCCGCGGGCCACTTACGGCCAGCGGCGCAATATTGGCCCACCAGCTTAATGTCCTCAAAGTCACGCTTCCAACAAGCTTTAAACTGAGCAGTAGATTGTGTTTCATTTTATTTTCCTTAGTCAAAACTATTTATTTTAATATTATAATAATAATTACAACAATTTCCAGAAGCTGTGGTTTCCAGCTCCAGTCCGTAGGACCCCTGATACTGCTGCTTTTCATGTACACAGGAAAATGCACTGGGCATGGTCACCATAGCAACAAGCATCATTAGGTCCCCCAGCTAAATGGATGCCACGGATATGGCAGCCAAAAAACATCTTTGTTCATAAAAAAACAAGATGATGATGATGATGAATAACTTGTGGAAAAAATGCATTTGCAGTAAAAGAGAAGTAAAGACTGAAGACTTGAAAGAGCACATGTGTAAATAGGGCTGAAGTGGTTAATGTATATTTTGTAACACTGAAATAAAATCTACAAAGTAACTAGTAAGCAGTGAGCTAACCAGTCCAGTATCAAAGACATATAAGACGGGGGCGTCCGGTGGCCTACTGGTCAAGGCGCATACCACATAGGCACCACCACATAGGCATAGTTGCCGCAGCGTCGCCGGTTCGATTCCCAATCCGGACGACCTTTGCTGCATGTCACTCCCCATCTCTCGCTCTCCCCATTTCCTGTCAGTCTACTGTCCTATCAATAAAGGCATAAAAGCCCAAAAAAATACATAAAAAAAAAAAAGACATAAGACGGATGTTGTGTCAACAAAGCTGTCAACAATGGCGTAGCCAACCACTTACTGCTTCAGATGGTTAAGTGTCCAACTGACCAAGCCAGGGAAAAGAAAAATAGGCTTGGGAAACAATTCATTTCCGTGATGGAGGTATAACTTTCTATAGGTTGGCCTATACAGAAAGACTACATCGATAGAACTCTCTGGGATATCAGGTTAGACACAACCACTGGACAAAGGCGTTGAGTTCTTACCTTAACTCCCTGAATGAGGCCATTCATTAGGAACGTATGCTGGGGAAATGTCTCATGTAAAACCTAGAGAGAGAGAGAGAGAGAGAGAGGGCAGTGGGTGGTAGGCACTATCACGACGATATGACAATTTCGTATCACGATTATTGTGACAAAAGAAATTGCAATTTACGACATTATTGCGACAATCAAAATCCATTGTCCTGGGGTGGAACATTTTCCAAAAAATAGCAGATCTTCAAGCTCACAGCGCGTCGTAACGCGTTGTGAGCTTGTAGATCTGCTACTTTTTGGCAAAGATCACGATAAATGATAACAACGATCATCGTCCCATCCCTACTCCCAGTACAATGCTGTACACCAGTGGTTCTCAACCTGTGGGTCGGGACCCCCAGAGGGGTCCCCAAATTATTTTGGGGGGGTTATTTAATGTGCAACATTGTTTTCTCACTCAACAGTAAACAAACCATACACTTCTGCACGTTTCTAAAGTGACAAGACCTTTTTAATACCTCTAAAATGAAAAATAAGAGGCAGAAATTGTGAAAATAGACAATCTAAATGCTCACAATGCCTCGCAACATGTCGATCGGCAAGATTCACAATAGAACCGTGTTTAAAGGGGTACTGTCACCTAAAGGGGTACTGTCACTTTAAGAATATTCTTAAAAAACAAGTTAATACTTTTATGACGTCATTGTGGGAATGCGCAATTATAAGCCAATCAAATTAATTGACTGTACTTAGACTACTTACTGTACTGGTCAGCTGAGAGGCGGATTGCACTGTGACATGAGCTTCAGACTGTTTCAGACCGTTTTCAGAGAAGCTCATGTCACAGTGTAATCTGCCCCTCGACCCCTTTAGCTGACAGTACCCCTTTAACTAAATGTAATGCCTAAACTCTTCCAACTCCAAGTCCAGCTCCTCAGGGTGGGGGGGTCCCCAGTTCAAATATGATTATTTTGTGTGTGTGTGTGTGTGTGTGTGTGTGTGTGTGTGTGTTTGTGTGTGTGTGTGTGTGTGTGTGTGTGTGTTACTTACAGTAAGCATGGGCGTGGTGAGGAGTCCCCAAGCAAAGAACTCTAGGAAGATGACCACTACTGCATGATACACACTAGGCCTCCCGATGCCCTGCTGGACCTGACACGCACGCACGCACGCACACACGCACGCACGTCGCACGCACGCACGCACGCACGAGCACACACACACACACACACACACACACACACACACACACACACACACACACACACACACACACACACACACAATGTAACATTAATGAAATGTTAATTCAAATTAACATTTGTCTAGTGATTCATTTTTTTTAAAGTAATGAGCATGTAAGCTGCTAGATGCTCCAATTACCCACATATTTTGCCCTAAAATCACGCGAATCGCTACACAGTATCTCTATCATGTCATCAACATGCATTTCTATATTACCCACTTGAACCCTATAGCCTCCATATTCTGAGAACATTAGACAAAAATAGCAGATCTACAAGCTCACAACACCTCGCGCTGTGAGGCGTTGTGAGCTTGTAGATCGGCTATTTTCGGCAAAGAGGTTTGGTGTAGAGGGGAAAAGGAGCAGACTAAGTACAGAGTGAAAGTTTATTAAGTATTGACGGTTCAAGTGGATAAATATCTGAAAACACAAATTGACATGAATCCAAAAATACACTGATGATCGTGCTGTCAAACGATGAAACTATATGGAATCTATGATAAGGTAATGGGGGTCCCTGCTTCATCTCTCTCTCAACTAAGGGGTCCTCGGCCTGAAAACGTTGAAGACCAGCTGTCCTATAGCATGGAATTGTGGACACAATCGTATCCAACGGTATAGCAAAATATTCTACGTTTTGGGTCTAAATCTCATCAAATGGTGGTCCACGGCTCAAATACCCAATAAATAATGGACCTCCTTGGGGCGCCCGCTGGCCTGGTGGTCAAAGCGCATACCATAGGAGTGTGGATCACTATCATCCTTTAAAACTGCCCTGAAAAATCACTTACAGGCAGCAGCCGTTCGCAACTGGTAAAAAAAAACACTAACCTAGCCCAACCCTCCCCTCCCCTCCCCCTTCTTTGTATATACTTACTGTTTGTTTAGACTTACTGTTTTCTTCTTTTTTGTTCTCTCATTTTATTTTATTTACATATCTACTGCATAGTACTGTGTTCTATTCGTCTGTCATTCAATGTTATATGAGATACTTAAATGGTTTCCTGTGGAAATAAGCTTAGTCTTTTCATGGATCTCCTTTAGGTAGACCTTGTACCAGTGAACTGTACCGTCATGAAACTGTACCTTTTCCTATGCAAACTTCTAATAAAGTCTTCAATCAATCAATCAATCAATCAATCAATCAATCAATCAATCAATCAATCAATCAAACCACATACTAGGCTATGATGCCTGCTGGCGTCGCCGGTTCGATTCCCGATCCGGACGACCTTTGCCGCATGTCATTCCCCATCTCTCTCCCCATTTCCTGTCAGTCTACTATCTTATCAAATAAAGGCATAAAAAGCCCAAAAAACAAATCTTAAAAAAAAATAATATAGTAATGGACCTCCTTGATATGAAAAAGGGTTGAATCAACACTCAGGCTTCTCCTAGTGCAGTCCCCCCCCCGCCCCCTACCAACCAGACAGGGAGTTCTCGTTATGTAATGGATAATGGATCCGTCCTAAAGACATTAGACTGGCTTCAATGAGCCCGTATAAAGCACCAGGACACACAGAACCCAACCGCTGCTCCTCGGTCAGCGATGTGAGCTCAAAACCTCCATGATGATGATGATGATGAATAATCACCGTCATTCACGATTCTTTTCGAGACGAGAGATTATTTTTTTCTTTCTTCAAAAACAATCATTTTGCGCTCACCCAACAGTGCCTGCCGTGAATGATCGCATCCCCCCAGAGGCGTCAATTGGGTATGGCAAGCTATGGCAGGTGCCATACATTGGCTACTAGGGGGAAATAATAAAATGTACATTTCATTGTGCCTGTTGCTAAGGTATGGCAACATGACTGGTGCGCGCGTGCAAGACACCAGTCATGTTGCCATACCTTAGCCTTTTCTGAAGTGACGCCGCTGCATCCCACAGACCCACACAGTCCTCAGAGGGCTGTGACATAATGCAACCATCCTCTTATAACCTCACTAATAGTGAGGTTTTTCTGCTGAAGAAATACATAAAATAAATAATAATAATAATAAAGGCCATATAAATGTATAATTAGGCCTATAGCCCTTTTTTACACCTTTGAATGCTGTTCTGCATAATGGGGTCTGATATATTTCTTAATAATTCTTAATTATAATGCATAAAAGGGAAAATTGCATAACATCTTTGCTTTAAATAATAATAATAATAACTCTGAGATAGGCCTTATGTAGCTACAAATGTAACCCAATGGACCCTTAATTAACCCTTCATCTTTCTTTCTACGTGGGACTGTATAAGCTGCGTATTCTACTATTCTTAATCAATTGTATTTCTATTAAAGGGAAAACATATAATAGGCCTATGTTTAATTATAAAGGTGTCGTGCAGTACTGTAGGCTAACCTCGTATCTCCAAGTTTTAAATGTGTCTATGTTTTTTTCCCTCCTCCATAAAGTAAAGCCCTGCTTCATCATACAACAATGCACAAAAACTAGTGAAAATAGCTGATCTACAAGCACACAACGCCTGTGTGCTTGATAGATCTGCTATTTTCACTATAGCTCCAATCATTTTCACAAATAGGTTACAAAACGAACGGTTTTGGACATATACAAGGTTTCCACACCCGACAAGTATGTGCAGGTCCATTTGGGTGCACATTTGTACACAGTGGCGTCAGTTCAGAAAAAGCTAAGGTATGGCAACATTCGCGCGCGTGCAAGGCACCATGTCATGTTGCCATACCTTAGCAACAGGCATGATGAATTTATTTTTAAGAAGTACATTTAATGTTTTCCCCAGTAGCCAAGGTATGGCAGCTGCCATACCCAATTGACGCCTCTGGTCAATAATAATAATAATAACATTTGATTTCCTTCTTGTTCTGTTCTCTCCACCTACCGCTGGTCCTTCCTTCATGACTATCTTCTTGACGACCACCACACGGCCGGTGGTGGTGGTGGTCTCCTCTGGGGCTGCTCCCATCATCACCATGTCCTCTTTGGTCAGATAGAATCCATACTGGGTGGAGATCTTGTTGGGTTGCGTCGGGCCTTCCAGGATGGAATAAATACAGAAGTACAGATCAAAGTTACAAATAGCACAGCTGCGATATAGCTCTATCTAAGTCAGCTGCTGGGATTGTGAGCTGAACGCTGCAAGATGGACACCAGCTGCAGCACCACCACACACGATGAATTCTCTCTCTCTCTCTCTCTCTCTCTCTCTCTCTCTCTCTCTCTCTCTCTCTCTCACACACACACACACACACACACACACCGGCAGGATGCAGATTTTTGATGCTCGCGTGGTCAGGAACGTGTGTCATGTCAACTGCTACTGGTTGTACCATGGGTTCCTGTTATTGGACTTCAAAATAAAATCCAGGGACCCCTGTCACCCTCATAAGAGAAGACTTTTACGTCTCTGTGATTTTCAACCATTTTAATTTCCACCATGTAATGGTATTTCTATCGCTGGGGCCCCTATTTATATTGTTTCACCATAGAGTAAATAAAAGGGGAAAAAAAGAAAAAAAGAAAAAGAAGTGTTTCACCATAGATTAAAAATAAAATAAAGGGTTTCAACAGTCCAGTGGTGCCTCAGTCCACAGGACATGTTTTACTGAAGTAAACGTATTAATACCATTAATGAAAACTGGAAATACTCCATTGAAGTATAACAATTTATTAAGTAGGCTACTTGAGTAATAGTAGCCTATTACTTTCCACCAGCTGCTGCTCCACTGTTGCACCACTGGAGTGAGGCACCATGTTCAGCACCAAGGACAGCGACTTTAACATTCTTTTTTTTTTTTTTTTTGCTGATATTGATTGATTGATTGAATATGCCTATTTTATTCGATTCGGTTATACAATTATGCTAACGGGATACCTCACTATCTAAACGATTACTTACTAATTACTATATAAATGAAACATTGTAGAGAGAAAATACAAGGAAATCCAACAGGCCTACAATACAATACAATACAATACAATCTGCAATTACTTTGAAGGCAGGAACCGCCACCCTCCGCTGTTAACGTGCGCTCAGGCTCAGCTGGGGCGTGTTGACATGATGGTGCGATATCAATGATGCTGAGTGCTGACACGCTGCTATGCTGCTCTCATGCACGTGCACGCAACTGTCTGGCAACAGACGGATTAGAGGGATATGAGAGAGAGAGAGAGACGCCTATAAACAGAGGGATGGAGAGAGAGAGAGAGAGAGAGAGAGAGAGAGAGAGAGAGAGAGAGAGAGAGAGAGAGAGAGAGAGAGAGAGAGAGAGAGTGAGTGAGTGAGTGAGTGAGTGAGTCACGTGTATCTAGAGAGGGTCGGTGAATAAAACATGTTCAAAACGTGACTACAGTAAAACCCCCAGTGTTCATTTATCAACGCATTAGAACGCAGCAATCCAATTGCCAATTTGGTTACATGTGATACTGCATATTCAGCGCCATGGCTTTAAGCTGGTTGTAGGCCTATTACGGTTATTTTATTCAAGGTCATCAGTGTCACTTACACTGTTTGACACATGTTCCCAACATCAAAGGAAAGGCTTGTATTTAAAGGAAACATTGACTTAAATAGTGAATATAGGCCTACAATGATAGCTTACTTACACAATGGTAACATTGATGGTTGGTAGGTAGGTAGGTAGGTAGGTAGGTAGGTACTGTAGGTATAGGTAGGTAGGTAGGTAGGTAGGTAGGCAGGCAGGCAGGCCGGCAGGCAGGTAGGTACTGTAGGTATAGGTAGGTAGGTCTGTAGGTATAGGTAAGTGTAGGTAGGTATAGGTAGGTAGGTAGGTAGGTAGGTAGGTAGGTAGGTAGGTAGGTACTGTAGGTATAGGTAGGTAGGTCTGTAGGTATAGGTAGGTAGGTAGGTAGGTAGGTAGGTATAGGTGGGTAGGTAGGTAGGTAGGTAGGTAGGTAGGTAGGTATAGGTAGGTAGGTAGGTAGGTAGGTAGGTATAGGTAGGTAGGTAGGTAGGTAGGTAGGTAGGTAGGTAGGTATAGGTAGGTAGGTAGGTAGGTAGGTAGGCAGGCAGGCAGGCAGGCAGGCAGGCAGGCAGGTAGGTAGGCAGGTTCAAGTGTAAACCTGGCATCCTACAGTTTGTATAGTTTCAATGTGTACAGATTAGTATTATTCTTTTGATATGGCACTGTTTAGACTGATGAATCAATAGGTTCTCGGTTTACCTGTGGTCCTTTTCCATGCATTTCATTACCTCACGTTCGCCTTGCTTACTGTAGGCTATATGTCGCTCTGGATTAAGAGCGTCTGCTAAATTGAACTGTAAGGGGCTGTGCACACGATTCTTACTCCTATTGGTCATATACATCCATTACAAACATCTGTGTGCATGTGAAAGCTGTAAGGACGACCTGTGCCAGTGTCCTTGGCATTGATCAACATGCACACGTGCATGCACGCACGCTCACACGCACACACACAGTTGACGTGTCCTTGAGTGTGACACTGAACCCCATAACTGCCAGCAAACAGGCTGATGCCTCCTCCTTCAGTGTTGTTTTTGACAGCAAATTTTGATTTAGTTTTAGTCATAGTCTTTTGAATAAAATGAAATTTAGTTTTAGTCATAATTTAGTCACCTGAAAAGTTTTAGTTTTAGTCTAATTAAAAAAAAACACAGTCGACAAACATTTTTCGTCTTAGTTTTAGTCGACGAAATCAACACTGTCCTCCTTGCCCTAACCCTAACCCTTCAATGTGTGTGTGTGTGTGTGTGTGTGTGTGTGTGTGTGTGTGTGTGTGTGTGTGTGTGTGTGTGTGCGCGTGCGCGTGCGTGCGCGTGCGTGTGCGTGTGTGTGCGCGCGTGTGTGTGTGTGCGTGTGCACGTGTGTGTTTCTGTGTGAAAGTATAACAGACATTCTGGAAAGGCACAATATATAGACCCTTTTAATTTGGAATAGAATAGATTCACGGCCCAAATCCCTAATTTCCATAGAGGGTACAGTATATATGCGCGTGACATCAGGAGTCATGAGGAGTCAGCAGTAGTCAAGTCAAGGTACTTTGTAAGGTAATCATGTGTACACAATTTTAAAAGCCAACATGTTTCGACCAGAAACTGGTCTTCTTCATTAGGTCAAGTATGAGGTGCTGATATCTGATCATATTTGAGTCTAGAAGAGAAAGTGTTGAGATCTGCGAAAACACTCTTGAGAGGACAGTATGGGACGTGCAGAGAATGTTAGAGAGGCAAGGGCTGACATTTCTAAAAGGGCCTTTTGGTGAAAATATTGAAAATAGCAGACCTCCAAGCTCACAACGCGTCGCAGCGCGACGCGTTGTGAGCTCGGAGTGTCGGCTATTTTCAGTACTTGCTACCACACTAAACTAAGCATAAAAAAAGCAATACTGGAGACGTGGCATACGGCATGGATTTCTACACAGTGAGAGCAATTATTTCAACATAAGATGCTGCATTCAAGTTCAGGAGAGTTTGGACGAGGCAATTCTCTTGAATGTTGCTTTCAGATATGGCATGGAAAGAGGGGCATTTGCATTTCTCTCACCATAGTAAAAACTGCATCCATGGTCTGGAGAGGGCACTTTTTTGGGAGGGTACCAAATGTGACCAAATAGACACACTCAGAGTTAAATCAGCTGCACTCAGGGGTTTACACAGTGTGATATTACAAGGTGATCTAAGAGCGTATATACGCTCCCAGGTGACTGCTTCAGTAGGCTACGGCTGGTTGCGGGATCAAGTTACGCAACGCACCCCAGTGGTGCATGAATTATGCAAACTCAGCAAGTCATCCAGGGCGAGAAACCTCATGCACTGTGGCTAGGGGCGTCACACCAAATTCTGGGCCCTGGGTACAAGTATTCACTGCGGGCCCCCCATGAATGTTAACTATTGAAAAATAGCAGATATACAAGCTCACAGCGCGGCACCGAGTGCCTTGTAGATCTGCTATTTTTGAAAAATTGTGAAAAAACCTACAGTATGTTTCCATGTCAGTGGTGCTCAAACGTTGTCATGTCAAGGACCCCCACGATGATATGTATTTGGCCACGGACCCCCATCTCAAAGAAGCAAGAAAGCCAGAAGCAAATTTTGAGTTACAAATGTCGCTTAAAAAATACATATATTCAAAGATTTGCACACATTTTCACGACTTTTCAAAAATAGCAGATCTATGTGAGCTTGTATATCTGCTATTTTTCAATAGTTAAAGTTGCTAGGGCCCCTCCACCTTGGGCCCTAGTAACTCAGTCCCACTTTCCTCCCCCTTGTGACGCCCCTGACTGTGGCTCATTCATATTGAATCAAATATACACTGTGTGGATACTTAAAAAAAGAGAGAATTAAATCGATTTAGGTTTGTTTATATTACATTACAGTTTACAGTTTAGGCATTTAGCAGACGCGTTTAATCCAAAGCGACTTACAATAAGCAGGTAATACACATCACTATAATAAGCAAGATGGTATGTCAGTAACAACAATATAGCAGTATAACAAATGCATAGGAATATCAATCTAGACAAAACAATAACAAAAAGTTGACCACGCAACTAGTAAGTAAAAAAAACGTTTAAAAAACCCTATAAAATAAAATATAATTTTATGTATGGTCATTGGTGGTCACTAAGGGAAGGGGGAGTGTTACAGTAAGTGCTATGGGTTTAGGTGGAGTCTGAAGAGGTGAGTCTACTCTTCAGTCACCTCTTACATCAGGGGTGGGCAACTTTGACGATGGCGAGGGCCACTATATTTCCCCCTTCACTCCAGAGGGCCACATTACATATTGCTACGTCCTACTCTCTCATTCTAGTATCTCATACAAAAGAAGCAAAAATAGCAGATCTTCAAGCTCAAAACGCATCGCTCTGCGATGCGTTTTGAGCTAGTAGATCGGCAATTTTGCTTCTTTTGAATTGGAATCCTGAATTATTTGTTGTTGTTTTTGAATTGGAATCCTGAAATGTAAAATTTGTATCTAATTGCAAATGCATTTAGTTATATAGTCATGTTAACTTTATGAACCTAAATACAAATACATTGGACATAAAAAAATACACTATACTAGTCATTAAGCTACTAATATTGACTGACGGAATTAAAGCAGGTCATGTTTGGAATTGTTATATCAGTATTCCGGTATTAACCTGCGGGCCGCGTTAAGTGAAGGTGGGGGCCGTATGTGGCCCCCGGGCCACCAGTTGCCCATGTATGTCTTACATTATTACATTGGTTGGTTGAGGTGAGTTGCTTTATGTTTTATTCAGCGTTCAGCATGATCACATGTTTAAAATCACAGGTGCCATTAAAAACACTGCTGATTAGGCTATAAAAATCCGTAGACTCCAAACTGCTTCCCGTCTCCTAAAAAGGTGTCTGCCCACTTCACACAGATACAGGAAGTAAACCGGAGATGGCATGTCTTGCTATTTCCGTCTTGGGATAACCTATAAGGGTGCACGTGCAGGTGGCTGAGCAATCGGTGCAAGAGAAAGTGCTACTACCGTACCTAATTATCACTGAATGAGGTCAGAGCAGAACTCATTACTAATGAGTTCTGATTATGTCAAACAAAGATCAGACGAACTCGCACCCACACCCACAGATCCGCGCACGCACGCACGCACGCACACACACACACACACACACACACACACACACACACACACACACACACACACACACACACACTTACATACAGTACATGCGGCACGTATACATAGTATTACTTACATGCTTAAATTATTCTATAAAGAAACATTAAAAACACTGTGCATGGAATAGAAGGATGAAAGACACATTGTTCGCTGAAAGCTGTTTCCATCACAACGTCATTATGTCTAACTTAAAATAACTGAAGCCTGAATGAGAAAGTCACTCATGAAGCATCATGTTCTACAGTGCCCCCCCCCCCCCACAGCTGCTTAGGTCTCACAATAGACTTTCCATCAGTGAGAGGTTAATGTTGCACGGTTGCACCAGTGGACTGAGGCATCGTGCTCAGCACCACGGACAGCAACCCACTGAGCAATAGTCGTTTTTTACACGACTAGTTTTTTTTTAGCCTTAATTTCACCCGGCTAGATAAATATACTTTGCAATTTATTCCATGATTCGATAACAATTTATTAAAAAAAACAACACTAAGGTGCTTAACTGATCTCCTAATATTGGACTAACATAATTATAATATCCGTTGATCATTATTAAGTATAGTTTAGATCTAGCCGTGATTTAGCCAACTAATTATAGTCGCCGTATCAACGTTTATATTTACACCGAATTTAGACAATTAGATTTAATCCATATTTCAATAAACATTTCTTTAAAAAAACAACTCCACGTTGCAGAAGTGATCTCGAAATATTGGTGTAAAATGATTTTAATAGCCATTCATCACTATAAGGTATACGTCTGGACGGTCTGGGTGTAGTCGTTTTAAATACAGCTTTTCAACGACTATCTTTAGACCATGTAAAAGTTATCCTTGGTAGGCTACTAAGGCGCGGTAAGCCGGTAGAGTGTTACCGTGATTGTGTGTAGTCACTCACTGTAAAGTGGAAACGTCCAGAGTCAGACTGTCAGACAGCATGCTACTGCAGCTACTCTGAATTACATTTCTGACAGCAACACACACAGTCAAACACAGCCGCGGCGCCGCCCCCGCCACATACGTATTGATTAAACAAAATAATTGTAATCTAATCGCTATAGCCTTATTAGGCGCCCAATACATGTAGTCTCCTCAACAATGCGCACTACCCTAAAATGAACACAGGTGGGCAATGTCACCTTTTAATACGGCCAGAAAGTCTTTACTATCTTGTCAGCATTGATGGCCGAGTGGATAGCGTCGCCGTCTTAAGTGTGGGAGATCCCTGGATCGAATCTCACCATCGCCCTACTTTTCACTACTTTCGACGGCCGCTAACGGCGAAATGTAGACTTTTTGTATCCGACTAATAGTGGTCTATGTAGCAACCCGTGTAAATATAGCCGACTAAACAACTAATCAAAAATATCAAATCTATACCTTTACAACACTGATTTTCAACGCGTGGTGTAGAAGATTAATTACTATTAGGCAACTAATACACCTCAAAATGCTCAGTGGGAACTTTAGAGTTTATCCAAAGAAACGTCTTGCACTGTGATGTTTTTAACGGGGCAATTTGCTACGTAGCCCAGTAAGCATTTTGAGGTGTATTAGTTGCCTAATAGTCGTGTTTTTATCTTCTACACCACGCGTTGAAAATCAGTGTTGTAAAGGTCTAGATTTGATATTTTTGACTAGTTGTTTAGTCGGCTATATTTACACGGGTTGCTACATATACCACTATTAGCCGGATACAAAAAGTCTACATTTCGCCGTTAGCAGCCGGCGGGCAACGGTGGGATTCGATCCACTAATCTCTGACACTCAAGTCGGCGACGCTATCCACTCAGCCATCAATGCTGATATGATAGTATAGACTTTCTGGCCGTATTAAAAGGTGACATTGCCCACCTGTGTTCATTTTAGTGTAGTGCACATTGTTGAGGAAACTAAATGTTAGCGTGTGTGTGTGTGTGTGTGTGTGTGTGTGTGTGTGTGTGTGTGTGTGTGTGTGTGTGTGTGTGTGTGTGTGTGTGTGTGTGTGTGTGTGTGTGTGTGTGTGCGCGCGTGTGCGTGTGTGTGTGTGTGTGTACGCCCCGGACTCATTTTTGAAGCTTGTGATTGGCTGAACCGGACGTAGGGAGCGCTCCGTTGTAGTTACTTGGACTGCGCGAGGTGCACCAAAACCCAATTATCATGGCGTTTATCGTGCGCTTGCCCAGGCCGTAAATATAACGATTGCATTCACCACGGCTTCGTAACTCGCGCGGCGCTCCGCCGGCCGCTTGCAATGTCGTGGACAATAACTGAAAACGAGCGCTCTTTGCCGTTTCCATCCATCTTTCCCAGTTGGATCCATAATCACGCGGCACTGCACCGTCTGACTGACAGACGAGGAGTTCATTTCATCGTATATTTTTGTTTTAAAGACTTTATATTGACATTGGTTTAAAAAAAGGCGTTGAAAAGCCGGCTATACAACGACTACACCCAGACAAATAGCTTACCCACTAAGCACGCCGTCTAAAAATGGTCTAATAGACGTATAGATTTGGAAGTTTTTTAGTGGTCTAAACTTAGACTAGACGACTAATAGACTTCTAATAGTCGTCTAAATATAGACCGTCTACATTTAGACGACTATTAGAAGTCTATTAGTCGTCTAGTCTAAGTTTAGACCACTAAAAAACTTCCAAATCTATACGTCTATTAGACCACTTTTAGACGGCGTGCTTAGTGGGTAATGATCGGATGGCTATTGGAATCATTTTACACCAATATTTCGAGATCAGTTCTGCAACGTGGAGTTGTTTTTTTAAAGAAATGTTTATTGAAATATGGATTAAATCTAATTGTCTAAATTCAGTGTAAATATAAACGTTGATACGGCGACTATAATTAGTTGGCTAAATCTCGGCTAGATCTAAACTATACTTAATAATGATCAACGGATATTATAATTATGTTAGTCCAATATTAGGAGATCAGTTAAGCACAGGGGCGGGCTGGCCATCTGGCATACAGGGCATTTGCCCGGTGGGCTGGTAGGCTAGGGGGCTGGGGGGCTGGTGTAAAAAAATAAAAATAAATAGACACCATGAGCAAATTCATTTACTTATATTTTGCAGGCAGAGGCAGCACAGGACATATAAATCCAAACATCAAGTTAATCATCAAGCAATCAAGCAATCATCCTTAGTACACAATGAACTGCAGCCTCCGGTTTTTGGCACTTGCATACTGATCAATTATTTGCTGCAGTTTAATTTCGTGTTCTTTCTCAATCTGTAAAATGCCTATATGGTGTTAATCTCACAGACCACCCATAGTGCCAGCCAAGTCTGCCAAGTTAACAACAGAAATACTTGCCCCTTCTCTCTTTTTGCGCACATTTTACAAACCACGATCACTGTTTTATTTAATAATTATAAAATAAAGTTACATTACAAAAAAAAAAGTAAAAAAAAGTAAAAAAAAGCAATATATAATAATAATGGCCATGGCCTGGTGGCCAGGGTTGCAAGTGCACCCAAGGACACCCCTTGAAATTGTTTATGGGTTGCAGTTTAGTATGTGAACGGTCACAGCGGTGGTGCAGTCTTAGGTGTAGCTGCAGTTTCCATAGATTTGCATGAGAACATTGTTGATGGTGGGCTCGCTGAAAGCTGGCAAACGTATGTTCTCCCAAATCGTTATATCCTCAAAACGGTAACATGTCATTAGGTCGAACACCCTTTGGATCGACCACCAAACTCTAACCCAAACCCTAATCCTAACCTCAGTAAAACTATGCCTAACTCTAACCCTAAACCTAACCGTAAAAGTAACCGTGACGCGGGTGATTATCTAACCTTGCCGATGCTCGCGTGTGATTATCTAACCTGCCGACGCTCGCGGGTCACACTGAACGCGGGCGGCTGCGCAGCATCGCGTCGCGGTATCGACGCACGTGAAGTGCCGCGCGGTATCCCCAACTGGATGCGGTGCGCTACCACCACACAGCACATTCATTTCCCCCGGTGGGGAGAACCATGGGAGAACATGTTCACCGCGCGGCAACGCTGGACAAATAGAACAGTGGCGTATCGGCACGACAGACGAGGCGTCAGATTGGCGGTTGTGCGCGTCTGACGCCGCCGGTGTGGGTTAGTTCATTGAAAATAACGGGGCCAATGAGGGAGCAGCGTTCTTGGTGACATCACCACCAATAAGCGCGACTTGATATAAATAACAACCAGTAAGACGCCCAAGGGCGAAAGCGACCTCGCGCCATCTGTCTCTGCCATATATGGATTTGGTCGTCTGACAACATATAAATACAATCCCTTTTATGCCCATATATGGAGATCCCTGCTCTGAGTATCTGACATCACTGTGACGTCAACTGTGATGTCACAGTGATGTGTCAGCCTTTTATGCCCATATATGGAGATCCTGCTCCGAGTATCTGACATCATTGTGACGTCAACTGACAGACCATACATGGTGTTCCATGCGAGCCCACACTGTTTGGTAGGAACAGTATTTCTAGTTTTTGGTTTGTATGTTTACCTAGTATTGCCAATCGATCGGTGTACTTGGAGGCCAGTCTGACATGCATGGACCTCCTTATTTGGGCATGGCTGACGGAACTCGTCGTCATGATGACATCACAGTGACGATGCAAGCACTGAGGCGCCCTGGGTATAAAAGTAGAGCGCAGATAGAGGGAACACCATCCGGTACGAAGCACTCTCCCTACTGGCCATCACCAACTGCTGGAAGACCACTTGAGCCTCCAAAACACCTTCAGCGCTTAGAAGAGGAGCTGAGCTTGTTAGAGCGAAACGCCAGGCTGACACGATACCCAAGGAACGTTGGAACTGTAGCCTCGTCATCAAACACAGCCACTGCGCTCTCTTGAAAAGGACGCCCTCGTTCCAGTTATTATCGTTTCTACAATTGTATTCTCAATTCGTAGAAATGGCTCCTGCCAGCAATCTCCTGTCCGAAGAGCAGCTCCGGTGTTCCATCTGTCTGGATGTGTTCACTGATCCAATCACCACTCCATGTGGACACAACTACTGCAACACCTGCATCACACAGCACTGGAACACCGAGGATGTGTGCAGGTGTCCGCTGTGTAGCAAAGCCTTCCACAAGAGACCTGAATTCGCTGTTAATAAAGTTCTCGCAGAGATGGCCGATCAGTTCAGGGTTCACAAGTTGAAAGAAGAATATGAAAGAAAGCCAGTGGCTGAAGTTCAGCAGATGGTCCAGGAGAGACAAGTGAAGATTCAGGAGGTCCAACACTCAGTAGAGCTCAGTAAGAAAGATGCAGACAGAGAGATAGCAGACAGTGTGCAGATCTTCACTACTCTGATCAGTTCTATTGAGAGAAGCCAGGCTGAGCTCATTAATGTCATCGAAGAGAAGAAGAAAACAACAGAGAAACAGGCTGAAGGCTTCATTAAAGAACTTCAACTAGAAATTGCTCAGTTAGAGAAGAGAATCTCTGAGCTGAAGCAGCCACACACTGAAGACCACCTCCTCCAGAACACCACATCCATCAACACCCCTCCACCCACCAAGGACTGGACAAAGATCAACGTCCCTCGGTCTTCATGTGAGGGGACTGTGAGGAAACTCAGGAAAGCTGTGGCTCAGCTGGAGAAGACACTCCGTCAAGAGATGGATAATCTGTGTAATGATGATGAGCTGAGGAGGATGCAGCAATACGAAGTGGATGTGACTCTGGATGCTGATACAGCAAATCCCTGGTTCATCCTGTCTAAGAATGGAAAACAAGTGAGTATTGGAAACATAAAGAGGAATCTCCCAGAGAACAAAGAGAGATTCTCTCCATGTGTCTATGTCTTAGGAAAACAAGGCTTCTCCTCAGGAAGGTTTTACTATGAGGTTCAGGTTAGAGGGAAGACTGACTGGACTTTAGGAGTGGCCAGAGAGTCCATCAACAGGAAGGGACAGATCACACTGACCCCCAACAATGGTTACTGGTCTATGAGGTTGAGGAATGGAAATGAGTACTGGGCTCTTGCTGACCGTGCTGTCCTCCTCCCTGTAAGAGAGAAGGTCCAGAAAGTGGGAGTGTTTGTGGATTATGAGGAGGGTCTGGTCTCCTTTTATGATGTGGAGGCCAGAGTTCACCTCTACTCTTTCACTGGCTGCTCCTTCACTGAGAAACTCTACCCATACTTCAGTCCAGGTCTTAATGCTGGTGGTAAAAACTCTGCTCCTCTGATCATCTCTCCTGAAGCTGATCTACAAGCTCTCAACATGTTGTGCTGCGAGAGCTTGTAGATCAGCTATTTTCGGAGTTGCGCAACCCAGCACTCTTTAGCTAGTGGAGATGTGGTGTAATGTCATGATTCCTAATTACATTTGTTCAACACAAAATGCTGAGTTCAAGTTCAGGAGACTTCCTTATTTGGGCATGGCTGACGGAACTCGTCGTCATGATGACATCACAGTGACGATGCAAGCACTGAGGCGCCCTGGGTATAAAAGTAGAGCGCAGACAGAGGGAACACCATCCGGTACGAAGCACTCCCCCTACTGGCCATCACCAACTGCTGGAAGACCACTTGAGCCTCCAAAACACCTTCAGCGCTTAGAAGAGGAGCTGAGCTTGTTAGAGCGAAACGCCAGGCTGACACGATACCCAAGGAACGTTGGAACTGTAGCCTCGTCATCAAACACAGCCACTGCGCTCTCTTGAAAAGGACGCCCTCGTTCCAGTTATTATCGTTTCTACAATTGTATTCTCAATTCGTAGAAATGGCTCCTGCCAGCAATCTCCTGTCCGAAGAGCAGCTCCGGTGTTCCATCTGTCTGGATGTGTTCACTGATCCAATCACCACTCCATGTGGACACAACTACTGCAACACCTGCATCACACAGCACTGGAACACCGAGGATGTGTGCAGGTGTCCGCTGTGTAGCAAAGCCTTCCACAAGAGACCTGAATTCGCTGTTAATAAAGTTCTCGCAGAGATGGCCGATCAGTTCAGGGTTCACAAGTTGAAAGAAGAATATGAAAGAAAGCCAGTGGCTGAAGTTCAGCAGATGGTCCAGGAGAGACAAGTGAAGATTCAGGAGGTCCAACACTCAGTAGAGCTCAGTAAGAAAGATGCAGACAGAGAGATAGCAGACAGTGTGCAGATCTTCACTACTCTGATCAGTTCTATTGAGAGAAGCCAGGCTGAGCTCATTAATGTCATCGAAGAGAAGAAGAAAACAACAGAGAAACAGGCTGAAGGCTTCATTAAAGAACTTCAACTAGAAATTGCTCAGTTAGAGAAGAGAATCTCTGAGCTGAAGCAGCCACACACTGAAGACCACCTCCACCTCCTCCAGAACACCACATCCATCAACACCCCTCCACCCACCAAGGACTGGACAAAGATCAACGTCCCTCGGTCTTCATGTGAGGGGACTGTGAGGAAACTCAGGAAAGCTGTGGCTCAGCTGGAGAAGACACTCCGTCAAGAGATGGATAATCTGTGTAATGATGATGAGCTGAGGAGGATGCAGCAATACGAAGTGGATGTGACTCTGGATGCTGATACAGCAAATCCCTGGTTCATCCTGTCTAAGAATGGAAAACAAGTGAGTATTGGAAACATAAAGAGGAATCTCCCAGAGAACAAAGAGAGATTCTCTCCATGTGTCTATGTCTTAGGAAAACAAGGCTTCTCCTCAGGAAGGTTTTACTATGAGGTTCAGGTTAGAGGGAAGACTGACTGGACTTTAGGAGTGGCCAGAGAGTCCATCAACAGGAAGGGACAGATCACACTGACCCCCAACAATGGTTACTGGTCTATGAGGTTGAGGAATGGAAATGAGTACTGGGCTCTTGCTGACCGTGCTGTCCTCCTCCCTGTAAGAGAGAAGGTCCAGAAAGTGGGAGTGTTTGTGGATTATGAGGAGGGTCTGGTCTCCTTTTATGATGTGGAGGCCAGAGTTCACCTCTACTCTTTCACTGGCTGCTCCTTCACTGAGAAACTCTACCCATACTTCAGTCCAGGTCTTAATGCTGGTGGTAAAAACTCTGCTCCTCTGATCATCTCTCCTGAACAGGGGCGGGCTGGCCGTCTGGCATACAGGGCATTTGCCCGGTGGGCTGGTAGGCTAGGGGGCTGGGGGGCTGGTGTAAAAAAATAAAAAAAATAAAAAATAGCCAAAGTTCTGACACATTTTGGCACTAATCATATTCATACTCCACTTGTTGGTGGTGAGAACTGTATGCTAACTTAAACAATTTATGGATTGTGTAGTTGTGTATTATCATTTTGTTGTCTGTAAAAGTTGTGGTATTAAACACTTGTGTATTTACATAATGTGCCGCCCATGACCGGTAGAGTATCTTCGCGCGCGCTGGTTGTGGGGGCTGGTCTAGCCAAGATGCCAGGGCTGAATTTTAGTCCCAGTCCGTCCCTGGTTAAGCACCTTACTGTTGTTTTTTTTAATAAATTGTTATCGAATCATGGAATAAATTGCAAAGTATATTTTCGGTGTGAATATAACCGGAATCTAGCCGGGTGAAATTAAGGCTAAAAAAAAACTAGTCGTGTAAAAAACGACTATTGCTCAGTGGGAGGCCTACAGTATTGTCATTAGGCTGTGCATCCCTGACGTGAAGTTATGAATGGCAATACAAAAAGAACTTGAACTCGACTGCTCTAGCCTCTCCCAGACTGGACCACTGCTTCAGAAAAAAAACACAAGTACCACTCCCTAAGTTCGAGTAGCGACCGCAGAGAGTACCAGCTAATTTGACTATTTAGACTTATCTAAAGACAACGCCCGCGAGGCGTTGTGTGCTTGTAGATCTGCTGTTTTCACTACTTTTGTTCGACAGCCTTTGCGAAAAAACGTACACATTTGAAACTTGGAGATACAAGGTTTCTGGCCGACAGCGACGATATTTACATACATGCATAGAGACATGGTGGGGGCGGACATTAACTGACGATAAATATTGTGTGCAGGCGAGCATAATTGCATCTAAACTTACAAGCAAAGGCTCTTCAAGGCACACGTGAAGAGGAAAAGGGCAGAGGAGGTCTGTACACTTTGAGACACTCAGCCAAACCGATCAGAGTTTCAGGTGTGCTGGACATCATTTGAGCTGATCAAGCAAGCTGTAGGAGGTGTAAAAGAGCATAGTGTGTGGGTGTGACAGGCTGTCACAGTGTGACAGGCAAGGGTAACAGATTAGCGTGACAGATTAGCGTGACAGCTTAGTGTGACAGTGTGACACAACTGCTGCAATCAATCAATCAATCAATCAATCAATCAATCAATCAGTCAGTCAGTCAGTCAGTCAGTCTGTCAATGACTCAGTTTACCTTTCAACCAATCAGAAGGTTTCTGTGGATCCTCGTGGAGGTCTGTTTGGAGTGGCGTTGCTAGGCAACCTTGCGGCCAGACAAACAGACAGTTTGTTCGGCGGTTCCACTGAGTGACTTCACCTGTGGATTAAAGTCCTCCTCAGATGACTGGCAGGGCGGTCACAAGGACAACACTTGAGCACAGCTGTAGAACTGAGAACAGTAAGTCAGAGGAAGAAGCTGTGTGGATATCGTCGTGTACTGAAGGGTTCATGCTTTGGCATATAGGACAGGTCACGGCTCAGTCTGTACATACACAGTAGTAACCAGGGGTGTCAATTGGGTATGGCAGAGGTATGCAGCTGCCATACCCTGGGTCCAGGGGGTGGATAAAAGTTACTTTTAAATATAAATCCATGAATGTCTCTTTGTCTATCTGTTCTGGTTCGGATGTTGTTAAATTACAGTAAAATAGTACAACATTTTACAAAATGGTCACTTTAATGACAAGGTATTATAATTATATTCTCCACACAAGATGGTATATTCCCAGGTTTCCGTAGGTCAGCTGCACAGGTGCAATTCATTATTGTTAATTGCGGCACGTTTACTAACATGCCAAGTTTAGCTGCACTTGAACAAGCTGCCATATCCAGCCCAAGAAACCGTAGAAACGGGGGGAACAATAGAGTTCTTAAAATAAATGTATCATGCCTGTTGCTAAGGTATGGCAACATGACTGGTGTCTTGCACGCGCACGAAGGCGCGCGTGCTAGACACCAGTCATGTTGCCATACCTTAGCTTTTTATGAACTGACGCCACTGCTAGTAACCATGGTGTGTGTGTGTGTGTGTGTGTGTGTGTGTGTGTGTGTGTGTGTGTGTGTGTGTGTGTGACACAGCAGGATGGCCTTAGCCAGCGGTCATTGGATGGAAAAGGACATTAAAGGTGAAGCCCCGTGTCCTAGGTGGGTCACAATCCTGGTACATGTGTACCTCTGTCTGTGTGTGTGTGTGTGGGTGTGTGCAGGGGCGTCACAAGGGGGACGGGAAGTGGGACTGAGTTACTAGGGCCCAGGGTGGAGGGGCCTGGAATTATTTTATACTTTAAGCTGCAAGCTTGTAGAAGAAGTCGTGAAAATGTGCGCAAATCTGTGATTATATGCATTTTTTAAGCGAACATTTGTAACTCAAATTTTGCTTCTGGGGGGTCCCTGGAACTAAATATTTTGAGATGGGGGTCCGTGGCCAAATACATATCATTTTGGGGGTCCTTCACATGAAACAGTTTGGGCACCACTGACATAGAAACTTGGGTTTTTCAAAAAACCTTATAAGGATTTGAAACATTCAAAGACTTTTTTCAAAAATAGCAGATCCACACGCTCGCAGCTCGGCGCTCGCAGCTCGGCACTCGGTGCCGCGCTGTGAGCTTGTATGTCTGCTATTTTTCAATAGTTAAAGCACAAAATAATGCGTAATAATGCGTTCCCTGTCTAAATGGGTTAAACCCCCTCACCCTATGAAGAACATTCATGGGGGGCCCGCAGTGCATCCTTGTACCCAGGGCCCAGAATTTAGTGCGACACCCCTGTGTGTGTGGGTGTGTGCATGCGTGCATGTGTGCATGCAACCTCATGATAGTTGTGCATGAGTTTTGCAGGTCAATTAATAACAACCTGGTATATGTTTACCACTTTCCTCTGCCCTATAGACGTGGCCATGGTTTAGCGGTTGCCGGAAACATAGCGTTCTTGTTTGGAGGAGTGTGCACCATCAATACAGGGGTAGCTTTTCTTTTTTATTGTACTCAACATTGACTAAATAAATTGTTATTTTAAACATCGGTATCGGCCAAGAATTTCCATATCGGTACATCCCTAGCAGGAATACAATGTATTTCTATCTCATGTTTCTTCAATGAGTCTGATTTTGACCGTTTTCATTTGTTTAGGAGGAACTGCCATTTTACCTGAATGACTTCTACATGCTCACTGGTACGTTGTCTATCTGAGTATCCTCAGTGCAGAGGGAATGCTATAAGAACACAACACTGTAAAGCAGGGGTCTTCAATGTTTTCAGGCCAAGGACCCCTTAGTCGAGAGAGAGATGAAGCAGGGACCCCCACAACCTTTTCATAGATTCCATATAGTTTCATTGTTTGACAGCATTTTGGATTCATGTCAATTTGTGTTGTCAGATATTTAACCACTTGAACTGTCAATACTTAATAAAGTGTGTCTGCTCTTTTCCCTCTATACACTGTAATAGAATTCTTCAAACATCATACTATACTAATATAATGAATTGAATTCTTAGAGGGTGGAGTGCAATGAGTACAATATTTATTAACAACATAGTCAAGAGCTCTGAGACAACACGCATGCCAAGTGTTGCCTCCCATTTCCCCAGCAGCGTCTCCCATTTATACACAGACAGTGTGACAAGAATAGGTGAAAGGGTGTCTCCAATTTCTATCACAACACCAAACCTCTTTGCCAAAAATAGCCGATCTGCAAGCTCACAACGCCTCGCAGCGCGAGGCGTTGTGAGCTTGTAGATCTGCAATTTTTGGCTAAAGTTCTCACAATATAAGGTTCAAGTGGTAATATAAAAAAGGAGAAAAACGTTTCTAGGGGTACCGGATTCCCTGATGAGAACCCCTGCTGTAAAGCCATCAGTGAACCAAAAAGACAGTATACACATCTGTAACTCTAGTTTTCAAACGGGCCAAATCGATATGAGAACTTTGTATCTTATTTTATTTTGACTGCATTGATGAGCCTACACAATCAAGAATTTCACCCACTTTACTTGTAATGTGATGTGACAGTATAAAGATTGATTCTGATTCTGGACCCGTCACACTTAAATTCACACTACGGATTTGACAGTGTGAGCTATATTTTAAAATACTTCAAATAGTCGTCGACACATTGTGAGCTTGTAGATCAGCTATTTGAAATATTTAAAAATGTTTTTCGAAATAGTTAGAAATGGCAAAAGAGTTTAGCGATAAGGCATGGGCGAAAATAGGGCCCATCGGGTTTTCTCTGCGCGTATTCATTTTGATAATGACACCCAGACAGAGAACTAACTCCCCTGTGATGTGCTGCGTTTTCAGTGTCACCTGACGAGGTGACGTGGGAGGTGATGCCACAAACTGGACTCGTACCCTCGGCGAGAGAAGGACACACTCTCTGGTAAACTGTACCCGCAGTGCACAAGCAAACAACGTATCACCATTACAAAAAAACTACTTCATCACTTGACTTCATCCACGCACGCACGCACACACTAAAATCTACAAAATGCACAAAGACAATATGTAAATGCAATGCTTTGTGAGATGTATAAATTAAGCATGAGATCAAATCCCCTCCCCCCAGAGCTGATTTGTCTGTCCCCTATCTCTTAAAGAAAAAAAAATCTTCTTGTTCTTAAATCTGAGCACAAAATCAACTGTCATTTTGCTATTAATGATTGAATGTTGAGCATTATTTATTAATATTTGCCATTGCTGTAAAATAATTGGCTTGATGAAGTGGACAGAGATGATGCAACAAGTGCATGGCTTTGCTCAAGAGCACCTTGACAGCAGTCCTTGAGGTATGGATTACCAATTCTCAGTTGCTTTCCATCTTTTGTTCTGTCCACACAGTGTGGTGAAAGGCAAGATTTATCTGTTTGGAGGAGTGTCCAAACCTAACGCCACAGAATGTCTCCCGGGAGTTTACTGCTTTGACATAGGTGAGCTCTGAGGAATATTGTATCTAGACGCATACATGGGCAACTGGCAGCCCGGGGGCCACATGTGTCCCCCACCTTCACTTAATGAGGCCCGCAGGTTGATATTGGAGTACTGATATGTTATTGATTTCAGCTGTTACAATTCCAAACATGGAAAAATGACCCGCTTTAATTACTTCAGTCTATAATATAGACTGATATTAGTAGCTAAATGACTAGTGTTGAAATGTTATTGTATTTTTTCATGTATTTGTATTTAAGTTCATAAAGTTAACATGAGAAGATATAAATGCATTTGAAATTTTAAAAAAAGAAGAAAAAAATAAATTCCAATTCAAAAATAGCAAAATTGGCAGATCTACAAGCTCAAACGCATCGCAGTGGGACGCGTTTTGAGCTTGTAGATCGGCTATTTTGTGGCCCTCTGGAGTGAGCAAAGTTACTCACTCCTGATCTAGAGCTATCTATCAAGCTCACAACTCGTCGTGGCATGCTGTGACGATCGGCTATTCTCAGTGAACATATTAATGTAGAGCAAAAATAGAAAAGGCCCTAGCAAAGAAATAGAACCCATCATCAGAGAATACCATTATTAAAAACAAAACAAGAAACACGATGAGAATATACTGTAATAACTCATTGCATGTGCCCTTCCTCCCAGTCTCTCTGACATGGGAGCTCCTGGCGACAGGGGGCATCGCCCTCAGAACCGTGGGACACAGCGCCGTTGCCGTGGGAGACAACATCTACGTGTACGGAGGGATTCAAGGGGGCGTGCCAAGTGATGACCTCAAGGTCTTTAACACAGGTCAGCCCTGTCTGTCTGTCTGTCTGTCTGTCTGTCTGTCTGTCTGTCTGTCTGTCTGTCTGTCTGTCTGTCTGTCTGTCTGTCTGTCTGTATGTACCTTTGTTTCCTGTTGAGATTGGCACATTTCCTGGGGTAACCTGCCAAGATCACACATGTCACACAGGTCCTTTTTCTTTTTTATACTCAAAAAAGCGGTGCATTTGAAACTACATAGTAGTGCACATCATGGGGTGATCACTGCTTGCCTCCTGTGAATTGTTTCATTTGTATTTTTGTTTATTTTCTGTTTATGTCGTTGCTGCGTGAGGTCAGCAGACAAAGTGATGTGAGTGAGAGGAAAAAACCTGGATGAAATGTGTGCCAATGTATGTATGCATGTATGCATGTATGTATGTATGCATGCATGTATGCATGCATTGTATGCATGTATGTATGCATGTATGCATGCATGTATGTATGCATGTATGCATGCATGTATGTATGTATGTATGTATGTATGTATGTATGTATGTATGTATGTATGTATGTATGTATGCATGTATGTATGCATGTATGCATGCATGCATGTATGTATGTATGTATGTATGTATGTATGTATGTATGTATGTATGTATGTATGTATGTATGCATGTATATATGCATGTATGCATGCATGGATGCATACATGCTGACATAACATAAGCAGGAATCATGCAATTGCTTATTTTTATTTTTTATTTTTATTTTATTATATTCAGGCGGCTAACAATGCTCCCTAAAAAACTACTAAAAAACTATTATTTTATCTGTAAGAAGCTCTGTCATTAGCAGCTCATTGGTGCATGAACCAGCCGACCAGGGCTAAAAGGATTGACAGACAGGTCAACCAATCTGAACGAGAACAAGAGGCGGTCCTGATTGGTCGGTTATTTTGTATGGGTGACCCAGTTTAATCGACCAATGACAGAACTTCTCACAGATAAAAATAATAGTTTTGGAGGCAGATTGTAGCCCCAGGAAGTGTCACACACACAACATTTCTTTAGGAAGCATTGTTAGCCGCCTGAATAAAATAAAATTTAAATAAATGTTTAAAATAAGCAATTGCATGATTCCTGCTTATGTCAGCAGAAAACTGCTCATATCTGCTTTAAATTGGCACTTTAGAAATGTGAAGATACCCTCTATACACTTAAACTTTATGTTGGTTTGTTTACAGTTGAGTGAGAAAACAATGTTGCACACTAAGTTAATCATCTGGTCATCAAACGATAAAGTCGACTTCAACTCAACTTTTTACTGAGTCGAGTCGACTTGCAAAAATCACAAGTCGTTAATGCCTTAATGTGTCTGTCTGTCTATCCATCTAATCTTGTAGTGTCACCTGTCTCACAGTTAACATTAACCCTCTCCACTGTACATTTAGTGTCTCTTAACTGGACTCCAGTGAAGACTACAGGATCCCTGCCCTCTGCACGGTAACGCTTGCATGTCAATGACAATCCTTATCCCACACTTATCCCACACGGGAATATATTGTAGAGTATGCAATGTGTAGGGGTCGCCTTCCCATGAATGACATGCCACCTGGTTTACATACTGTACATGTCTCTAGAGTCTATGGTTCCCAAACTTTTTAGCTCGAGACCCAAAAGAGAAATTAGACTTTTGCCCGGGACCCAAACTAGTGAAAACAGCAGATCTACAAGCGTTGTGAGCTTGTAGATCGTCTATTTTCACTACTTCTTAAACATAGTTTTTTCCAATTTATGGGATTTCTTAGATTTTATTCATGAAAATCTTGACAGTGCACCTCTTTTAAGTGTGTGTGTGTGTGTGTGTGTGTGTGTGTGTGTGTGTGTGTGTGTGCGTGTGCGTGTGGTGTGCGCGTGTGCGTGTGCGTGTGTGTGTGTGTGTAGATACAATCAGACCTTTGCCTTGGTTGCTGAGCAGGTGATAATGTATGGGGGTTGTGGAGCTGATGGAGAATACTTTAAAGATGTCCATGTTCTGAACACAGGTAAGAGAAGCCAAAAACTCAT